>NW_016169633.1:0-17095 GCF_001687245.7 Rhagoletis zephyria
TGTAAACTATATCAAGCTGGTTGCTTCTGGATGTAATTCATTGACGCATACTTGAAGCCTTAAAAAAAAATTTGGATCGATTAGCTGCATAACTTTTGAGTTACAGGTGTTTAATTAATCTAAAAATAACCTACTTCGATAATTTTAAGGAATAATTAAGGTAATATTAGTAAAATAACTTCAAAACTGAGCGAGTTATTTATAAAATAGTTAAAATTTAAACAAATTTTCAAGTTCCCTAATCTCGAAAACCGGCGCCAATCTGGTAAAACGGTGCATTCCATTGAATTGAATTTAGAACGACCCAATTAAATGAGTTCAACTTTTAAAATCTTTGCTTAAAGTTGCACACCTATCTTAGTAACTTCATTATCTTCAGTTTTTTATAAAGATCAAGATTCCATAGCGAAATAGTGTTTGAATGAAACTTAAACATGATATACTAAAAAAAGTAAAAATAAATACCATACCATACGCAGCCATTTTTAACCGACTTCCAAAAAAGGAGGAGGTTATCAGTTCGTCGGAATTTTTTATTTTTTATTTATTTATTTTTTATGTATGTTACCGCATAACTTTGCAACGCGTCAACCGAGTGTCTTAGAGGTGGTCCCATACTAATCTGGCTAAGATATAATCAGTGGATCATGACATATATATATATATATATTTTTTATGTGAGAGTTGAAGTCGTTTTTTTTACTAAAAATTACTTGTATAAGTAAAATTTTAGTTTCTCAGACCAAAGTTATCTTTTACACTGGTTCTATTACACTAGATTCATTGGTTTTGGCAACAAGAAAATTTTCGCCATTTAATTTTAATATTTTCAAGTATCTTAAATTAGTTACAAAATAGCTGTGACTTTTTTTTAATTTAGTGGCACACTCTTCAAACTTCACAGATATGTTTTATTTGATGCCAACGTCCATTGCCTCTTATATGAACATTCAAAATATTTGAAAACTTCCCACAGTTATTGAAAAAAAATATTATTTTTTCGAGTGAAAATGAAAAAATTAATAATTCCGTCTAAATAAACGTTTTAAGGCTAAAATTGATCAAATACTTGATTTTTTTTTATTGTATTTGTTTCTGGAACTCCCTTGATTGAAATAAATACAAGAAGAATGCTTTAGCGTTCTTTTCTGTTGAGATAAGGGAGTGAAACTAAAAGAATAACTCGTGAAATTTGCTCATATTTATTCAATTTAAATTTAGGCAACTCTTCTATATCCAATGACATTTGTTTACTGGCAACCCTATACATAGCCGAACAGCTTAAAGTGCTCAATCAATCGCACACACGCCGTAAACAGCAACCAAATGGCGGTGCCACTGCTCGCCGCAGGGCTGGTGATGATAGCCAAGAATAAATTGGTTAGCTTCATCTGCGTTGATATGCATCAGCGCAGCTTACCCTTTCAGCTGTAACCAATAACGAGTGCTCAGTAGTGCAATTTTTTGGCTTCGTTTTCCCCTTGCTTTCATTTGTTCGATGCGATTCTTATCAACGCTTGTGTGTAGCGAAAAAGTCACTTACAATTTATTTTCACTTCAACTAAATGGGCGCTAGCGGAGGACAGAAATTCAATAAAGGGCAAATATTTAAGTCACAATACCGGAGATTTGGAAGTAATTAAAATGTACTGCGATACTAAGAGCAGTATGCTCGATTTTCATGAAAAACTTGCGCTGCGGCAGTCTTAAACATTTTTATGGCAAGCTGCATTTTTTAAATAAAGTTTTCACTTCACTTAAAATAAAATTTTAACTTTCATTCAATTAAATTTCGCAGCTGCTGTGCAAGGCGCATAGAAAGGGAAAGCCGAAATTAGTTCAACTAAACCACAACGAAGGCGCGTCGAAATTGGCGCTGATGAAATTATAAAAAAATTGAATAAAAGCAGCAAAAAATTAGCAAACGTCTCCGTCACGCCTGATGCGCAGCACGTCCAAAGTATAAACTACACTTAACTGTGCAGCATGCAACATGCAACTGCATCTTGCCACAGTTGGTCTCCGTCCCACAGCAGCTATTACAAGTCCATTAAGAAATGCAATAATACAAATAATTAGCGGTTGTCTTAGTTGTGTTGTTGGACATGAAAAGTAGGGTATTGCAATCCGCGATGATGAAAACTGACAACAATAACAGAAATTAGGAAAATTGACAGGGCACGCAGCATTGCAATGCAAGCTAATGAGTGTAGCTTTTGAAGTAGGCGTCTAGTGTGGGCTTTTTGAAAGTAGTAAATGGGCATGGCGATAGCCAAAGAGCCTCAACTGTATACAGCGTGGCGACGAATAACTGTTACCCAGGTTTTTTTGAGAAATAGAAGAGTCCTTTATAGATTATTTACATTTGCCTGCAGTGTAAACTTTGAGAGAAAAGTTCATTTGGCACGCAGGTCCTCGTCAGTTAATTTGTTCCATATCTTCTGTAACAATAGGCTAATTTTCTCCATTTTGAGTCCCTTATACTCCCCCCTTCTGTCCAAAATAAGGCCTCATACTCAAAAATCTAATAGACTCGGGACTGGTGACTAGGACGGCCATTCATTCGACCAACCTTATACAGTTTTTTTCTTTTTTGTACTTTTTTTATACAAAGCCTAAGAAAAAATACACCTGAAAAAGACTTGCGTGCCAAATGAACTTTTCTCTCAAAGTTTACACTGCTGGCAAATGTAGATAAGGATTAAAATTTAAAAACTAACTAATACAACTAAAGTAAAATCTGTGGAAAATTAACAATAAAATACTTTTTTCGCAAAATTTATAAAGGACCCTTTTATTTCTCAAAAAAAACTGGGTAACAGTTATTCGTCGCCACGCTGTACATTCCACTTGGTAAACACAAAATAAAGTATAATAAAATTAAATAAGATTTAAAAAAATTGTAATAATACGTAGGACAAATCAAAAGAAATAAAATAAGAAAACATTTAAATGAAATAAAATTAAATTTAATTAAATCAAATGAAATCTTATATTGAGATAGGCAATCATGTTTCCTTTGCACCCTTTTACGGCTAATCTATACTGACAAAATATACTGATCAAAATTAGATATTTCACACAAACAAGGTTGAAATTTTGAAGTTTTGAAATTCCTGCCCGTATTTTCTTTGTAAGTCAAATATTAGTGGCATTGTGCTATTATGATAGCACGGCAAAGTAATCATTGTCAACTTACGCATAGAAGTAAACAAAATTATAGCCGCATCAAATCAACAGGCTTCATATTATTTTTGTTGTTATTTAATTTTGATTAATTTTTTTTAGTACATTCTTTAACAACATAAATACTAGTTTAAAGACAGTGTCACACGATTGGGTATTTGCCGAAATTTGGCGCAAATCGTATCCCAATCGTGTGAATACACAAATATATATTTTTTTTTTATTCCAATCACGAAAAATAATTTGTTGAAATTCTTCAGTAGAAGATTGCTGTATTGTACCAATCTTTTGACTACAAAAGAAATTTGTCCCAATTTTTTATTTTATACCACTAGCTCAATATAGAAATGCACAAATCTGTACAAATGCACTAGTCGAGTGACACTGCCTTAAAAATTCATGGAATTAAAAACAATAAAAATCAACAAATTTTTATAAGCATAAACATAAACATAAACATAAACATAAACATAAACATAGACATAAACATAAAACCCGATAGAGACCGAGATAGAGAAAGAAAGTGATAGTGATAGTGAAAGGAGATACAACTGAAGAATGTGCTATGCTACGTTATGGTGTTTTTTTTTCATTGTTGCAGGAGATACCCCACATAAGATACTACCCAGTGTCTGGTTTACTGGTAACAGCATGCACGATCCATGGTAGGAATTTGTGCGAAGCTATACGAAGTATGCATAATCGGACCTTTACTCGCTATCCAAATTATTTGTTCCGTTTTTGCGTCTTTCTTTTGTTCAATCTTTAATTATTTCGCCATTAAACTCATTTTTTTCTTTTCTTATTTGATTTACTATAATTTTTACTATTCTTATCGTGATTGGTATTTCTATTGCAATTATTATTTTTATCACATACGTAGATATGTATTATGCGTATTCCTGTTCAATCTCTAAAATTGAAAACAATTAGCCTAAAAGTATGCAGTTTCATATGCTCGATTTCCTTAAATATTATTTCGTTGGGTTTACTAAATAACTGCATGCATTTAGCAGTTCTCATCTAGGGTATGAAATTAACTTCGGATATCAAAATTTGTTGACATAACCAAATTATAGCTTCGCTTCTTTCTTTAAAGCAAAATACGTCTCCTTTGGTCTCCAAAAACAAATATGTGACCTGGTCTACGGAAAGGGGGCTTAGGTGTCAAAAAATCAATTTTCACTTTTTGGTTGATTCGGATGGAAGATGAGATGCTTTTTCACGTGGTGAAAAGCAGAAAATCCTAACTTGCTTAGAAGTGTACTAAAAATGTAGAGAAAGAAGAGTAAAAATACGACAAAATATAATTTATTTACACGATGAACTATAATAATATTCCGACCAACAACAACACTTACTGGACCAACAACAACACTTACTGGACCATCAACAACACTTACTGGACGTCCGGCGCGGAGAACAATTAACGAGATAATGAGAAACTGACGAAACGAGTTGCTTACTTTTAACAGCTTTTTCACAGAAAACTAGTTTTCGCACGTAAGCTCCCTTTTCGTAGACCAGGTCACATATATACTCTATCCCTACAAGTATGCGATGATTTGGTAAACTTATATTAATTAAACAAATGTGTATAACTACTGGCAACGCAAATAAGTCGAAGGCTGAATGCGCGTTTTCCAAGGATCTAAGTTTCATTTATTAAACCTTTTTGTTTTATAATGCCAACTTAATTTTTTGCGTTTCTTTATCTACCCATAAATATGCTAATCAATATAAACTCTTGTGAATTCAAGTTAACTTAAGTAATAAGCAATGTCAGAGCATAGTTTTCATATCATTAAACAGCCATGTGATGTAATTTTGCCTGAGCATGTCTCATCGTTTGTATAGAAGCATCGATAAGGTCAAACTATGCATTTTCGCTCAAATTTTTACAACTTTTCTACTGAAAATTTAAGCAACGCAATAAAATTGCAACAGCGCCAGAAAATATATGTACTCCTTCAAAACATTGAGGCACTGTCACAAATTCGCTGTTCGCTTTACTTTACGACCCGCCGCCGCCAGCTGTAGACAGTAGTTGGCCTAACTGCCGTAGACAATTCTGCCGGAGACACCTATTTGCAATGCCGCACCCATTTTGGCATTGACAGGCCGTTTTTTTTATGAGCGCAGGCGGGTAATTAATCTCTGACATGTCTGCCGATAGTAATACAAAATACGCACCACGAAGAACAATAAAAAGACGGTTGCTTGCAGACTGAAAGATAGCAGCGCCCAACGCCACTTTGGCACGTTTAAAGTAATCAACACGTGCGTAAATAAACATTGTGTGTTTGCATTTTACATTTTCAGCGAAAAATAATAATACAAAAATTTAACAAAATACGATGCGTTGCGGCAGGTTGGGATGTGAGTTTGCATGCAACAACAGTCAGCGAATGTTGTCTATTTACTCAAATTTATATGCGTGTTGTTTGCGTACAAAACGAAAGCAATGTTTGAAAAATAACTGAGTGTTTATCCCTTCCCTAAATATTGGACGCAACAGTAGGTACTACGATAGAAGGGTTAGCAACAGTAGGTAGTGGCTTGCAATGTGCGGGAAGTGTGAAATTATCGGGCAAAAATAGAGTCTCCATGAAAATTAAATACTCTAATCAGAGCTTTTATTTTTATTGGCAATATAGCGTCGCCCTCCATGCGTCGTCGCCAAGCAAGATGTAATGTCCGCAAGGCATAAACCTCAAGACTGGACCAAGCTGATTCCCACAGTGATCGCTGTAAACCAATGACTAAATGGCAGATGACCAAAGCCTATAAAGAGGAAGTCGCTGAGCACTGTCCTCTACCCTGCGCACCAAATCCGAGTCATCCGAGTGGACAACAAGCTACCGATCCTCCTGTTGCATAGCACTGCCTCCGCAGACAATAACGCATACATTACAGCCACCAACCACCAGGGAGCAACCGAAACTGCGGCGGGCGCAACAGGCCCAAGGTACACCTCACAAATCACTCACCCCTCGTATCGCGACCGACCTCACAAGGCATACGAAATGAACTGCAATGTACTCCAGAGGAAGACTAAAGAGATAACAGTCTTCATAGGTCGGCTTGGCATATTAATAGCTGCCGTCCAAGAAACGCATGCAGCTTCGCCGCCTTTCCCACACCCACAGACAAATACGCTGGCGAACGCCGGTTCCGCAGGGTAGTAAAAAATTTCCCGGCAGCTATTCTAGCTAATGAGCGTGCCTATCTACGCCAGGACGATCCCGGGGATCCTCGCCTGAAGGACCTTAATTTGGAAATTCGGCAATGGAAATCAGCATAAGCGAAAAAAGTGGTAAGAGCACTTGAAAGCCTGTAACTTTGCATCTGATGTGAGTAGGCTCTGGTCAACCGTGAGGTCCCTATTCAACCCGACGAGGCCCGACGACAGAGTGGAAATTTCATTCGATGGTCGCACCTCGTCGGACCCGAAGAAATGCACAAGCAATTTTATCCGGCAGCTCACATTGCATCCTATGGTAGATAAGGTCAAACGTCGGGTGACCAGGGGGCTGTACAAACTGCCCAAAAACAGTGCACCACTTACTTTCCCCAGCGGCAAAGTGACGGTGGGACGGAGTTAGCATGCTGATGCTAAAACATTTGGGGCCCGCGGGAGTAGCATATATCACAGAGGTCAATGGCCGCTCTCATCATTCGTGAGCGTTTGACACCGTCTGCCATTCCATGCTACTAAAAGACATTGAGGTTTTCTCCCTCCCACAGTCATCAGTTATTTTCCGAGATCAAGCCTTGAACCCTAGAAGAATAAAACAAGGGGTTCCACAAGGTGGTGTCCTCTCCCCTTACTGTTCAACTTCTACATCCCGAAGATCCCCCAGCCACCTGAGGGAGTTTCCCTGATCCCATACGCTAAAGACTGCTCGATATTGGCGTCTGGGAATGAAATTGATGACCTCTGCTGAAAAGTAAACGGCTATCTCTCCAGTCTTTCTCGCTTCTTTACTGCAAGGAGCTTAACACTCTCCCTAAGGAAATCAACGGCGACCCTCTTCACCACCTGTACGAAAGAGGACAGGCTTCAATTACGCCGCCACGTCGATGGCACACCGATTCCGACAGTGAACTACCGGAAAATTTTAGGGGTCACCTTTGATAGCCTGCTCTCCTTCTTCGCGTACACAACCGCAGTTGTCAATAAAGGTCACAGCCGCAACAAGGTCCTCAAGTCGCTCGCGGCAGCACCTGGGGCAAAGACAAAGAAACGTTGCTGGTAACATACAAGGCAATTGGCCGGCCGGTTCTGAACAATACTGCGCTTGTTTAGTCACCGGGGACTAGTTTGACGCAGTGGACGAAACTACAGACTTGTCAGAACGCCGCACTCCGGACAGCGACAGGGTGCCTTTTGATGTCGCCTGAGCACCACCTACACAGGGAGACCCAGTAAGTAATTTTTAATGCTTCCCTTAAGGGAGCATAAAAATACCGTGAACACCCTCACAGACCGTTGCTAGAGGAGGAGTCTCCACCCAGGCACGTTAGGGGGCACCTATTCATTTACAAGGACGCAGTCCAGAGTTATATTGACCAACCACTGGACCCGACGACGTACCGATGAGCGATCAACGGAATTCGTAGGGTGTCGGTCACCACCTACCACGACTCCGGGCCTATGAATGCAGTGATCGGTGCCCAATCACCACCTGTAACAGGTAAGGAGCTTCAACTGCCAAGAGAGACCGGCGTTACCGTGGCCCAGTTACGGTCTGGATACTGTAGCCGCCTCAACAGCTACCTGTTCAGACTCGACCCCAATATCCCCAATGAGTGTCCGACATATGGAAACTCCACGCACGACACCAACTACCTCTTCACGTGCCAGCTAAAATTCCACTTGACTAGCACTCCTCTCCCTTTGGCCCGACCCAGTTAAAACTGCCCGTTTCCTGGGCCTGAGCTTGACGACAATAATTGAGGGATGAACCGAAATAGGCGAGGCTTAGTAGTGACTCTACAACAACAAAAACAGGAAGTCGCTAAACACGATTATCACCAGGAAAAAGCATGATGAGCCGGAAATACGTGTGACTTCTTTGGACTTAACACGATACCGACACTGGTTTAGCACGAACAGGCTGGTAAGCTACATTAAATCAAAGCTGGATGCTTGCCTTAGATTATACTAATTCAAGTTATCAATCAATTCACTTCTTGGTCTCATTTTTGTTGCCGTCTACTCTCTCGGCATGTGTTCGCGTTTTCCAACTAACTTTCAAAACAATTCTGAGCAATGGTAGGACAGCGTGAACAACAACGTGTATATTGTTTCTGCTTTTTGTTGACAAAATTGTGACAGACACAGTTGTGTTGCATACTAAGTATGTACATCAGTATCTACAAGTGCCAACAACTACGCCGCTGTTGAAAGAGACCATCTCGCGCAAAGCTGTGAAGTGTCCGCCGTTGAGTACTTCCCAAAAGTTGTTGTTTTAGTTTCTACCACAGGCGCTTCGTTGTGCTTTGCTGTGCAGCATGCTTTTTTTAAATTTAATTGTTTTTACTTTCGATGTGCTGATATCGCAGTTCTTAGTTGTTAGCTGGCGCTGCCCCGCCGTGCATCAAACACCAGTTGGATTGACAGTTTTGTCATAAGTGACAATGCAGCAAATGAGCCAACCATAAAGCGAGGCGAGTGCACAAATATATTAAGAAGGCAATGGATTTGGTAGATCTACGAAACAGCGACAAAGTCCTAAGGAATAATGAATGACTCATGCATTTCCGCTGGCACTAATATTTTATTTTCATTTTCATTTATTTTTATGTACCCATCGTTTATGCAATCAACGTGAGTCACTCTAATATTTGTTGCCGGTTTTGTTATTCCTTTTCTTTCAGCACTCCATAATCTAAACTTTGCAATCTTTAATTGCATCCGAAAACGGAAATGAAGTCGTCTCTGCCAAGAGCCACAGAGGCAGGCAGACAGACTGGATGAGTTCATATTGACAGCACTTATTTTTTTCATTCCGCTTGATGAGCAGGCGTGTGGGTGTCATGCGCAGGCGTATTGATTTTCAAAACTCCATAAGTTAGTGTGTCGAAAATGGAACATTGCGATTCCCGATTTTTGTTGCAGGCTTGACTGAAGCGAGCAAATATTCGTAGAGGAGGTAAAATAAATATTTACTCAGATACAGAGTACATTGGGAGAAAGAAAGACAAAAGCGATGAAAGAGGTTTGCATCCTTACTACGTAGACTTAAGTGCTTGAATCGCTTCGTCTGCAGACCTGAACATCTATAAAGGTCAATTGACTCTTTCTCGTCCTCATCATGGCAGCTTCTGCAGAGAGTGCTTGTTGGTATTCGCCACCGTTGAAGCATTGATACTCTATAGCCCAATGTCAATGTGATGACACCGGTTAGGACTCTTACTGCATATCTATTGAGTTTCAGTATGTCCCCTGTCTTTTCACAGTCTTCCTGTTTGTTCCACAAGTCATTTGTCACGGCCATGGTGAAGTATTCATCAATTTTCCTAACGAGATCACTAACGGTGGTAGTACAGAGCTATCTGCTGCTTCTATTCTCATTTCTGAGCCGCATCTGCCCATCTCATCAGCCGACGGATTGACTTCAATATTACTATTTCCGGAAACCCAGCATAGAGTTACGTTGATACGGCTTCGTGACACCAGCGTGGTGCGACGTTTCCATAAAGTTCCCAAGTTTACTACTTTACATCCTATTGCCTTCAGTGCTGTCTGAGTAACGACAAAAATGGTGGATTTGTTTTGTGTAACCCTAGTACTAAGTAAAAGATTAGCCGCCCTCTCTATACCGTAGATCTCCGCTTGGAAGACACTGCAGTCATACGGTAGACAAAAGAAGCGGTTGATCTGCAGGTCCTTCGAGTAGACACCGGCTCCTGCTGCGTACTCGAAATTGGTTGCTTCCACGTTTTGGTCTTTTTGAACCTGAGAGCGCTCTTTGCGGCCGTATCTTGGACGAAAATATGAAACGGTTCCAAGTGAAATATCATGTTTAGCCCTTCCTGAGGTGCACTACTCACTGCCACCGATATGCCGAAGCATGTGAGTCTTTGCACTTTTCCTATTATTTTCTTGTTTTTTTTCCTTTATCTAGAGCCCTCCATCATACCAAGGATGCATGGGTTGCAATTGGTCTGGTGACTGTGGTGTATATCCCATAGGCGACGTACGGTACTAGTCCACACTGCTAGGGATTTATGGGCTCTCTCCTCTAAATTCTCTTTCCAATTCAACTTGGTGTCCAGAATAATTCCAAGATATTTTTCTTTGGAGGACAGTTTCAAAGTCGATATACAACCCAGTGCAATCTCTATTAGTTCACCAATCGTCGACAGGAATTTGCCAGTGATGAGTATCACTAAGTTAGCTAAGTTAGTTTTAGAAATTTCCAGAATTTCGTTCACAACCGGGAGTCAGAGGAGAGGGGATAGTACGCCCCCCTGTGCGTTCCGTGCTCACAGGGTTCCTTGTTTATCGCCTCAGTTGGGACATTGCTGAAGGCCCTTTCAATAGCCAGAATGGCGCCAAGATTGTATTCCTTAAGTTCCAGCGCACAAGAGTATTGTAAAATAGCGGGCATCACGCCTACCGGTCCCGCGGATCAAAAGATTTGATGGCCCAAGCGACTTTCTCATTTTTCACAATATCTGAAACCTCTTCTATAGGAATACGAGACTGATTTGTCACATAATTTCCGAAAATTTGGACGGAAAAAATTGTCTGCCTGGAAAATGGTTGTCTATTAAACATTCAAGGGTCTTCTGGCTGGAGATCGTCCAAGTGCCATCTGGCCTCAAGACACTTCCCACAGCCGTATCCGGCCTGGTTAACACCTTGCGGAGCCTCGACACTTCCTTTTTGGTCTTCAGGGTTCCGCAGAACTCTTGTCAGCCCTAATACTACTTCTTTATTTGTTAAAGCTGGTTCTATATTTAGTTCCAGTCTTCCTCATGCGGCTGCGTTTATTCTTATTGATTCTACTTCTTCAAAATGTATACCTCACTCACCAAACACATTTTGTTTCAACGATACAATCAAGTTAGCAGATTATAAGGACTTAGTAAGTGAATTATATGTATTAGATAGAAAGTAAAAGTTTTCAAACAAATTTACGGCTCTGGAAAGCCACCATTATAATTGGAATGCCAGTCTGCGCGAATAAAATCCACTTAATTCGTCACTTAACAGCGTCCAGCATATTAAAAATGCAAACAATTCGCACTTGCGCAGATGGATGCAGGAATATGTGTACGGCAATTTGTAAACGCAAATAAGCGCTTCCGTTGCTTCCATCCAAACGGCCGGCAACAAGCAGCAGCAGCAGAGGTTCGCGTCATCTTCTTTCCCTCTAATGTTGTTGTCCAGCCTATTGTTGATTGCTACGAGTAAGTATTTGCCTCTGACTCATCGGAGTGCTGATCCTTGCGTGCCTCAAGAACAGTGGCGTTCAAATGCTGATTGCTGACAGCAAACTTTGTCATTCGCTGTTAGCTCTACACTCCTGCTGCTCTTGCCACAGACGCCGCCACCCATCAGGCACTGCCAGTTCGGTCACTGACTGTCACACCAGTTACCGCTGACTGCCGTCTGTATGGTGCGCCTTTGTTTTTGTTGTGTTACCACTGTCACCGCCGCTGCTGCTGGTGCATTTGTTGTCCGTTTGAATGGTTGCCGCACACAATCACCACTTTGCATCTCAGTTTACACATTAATTATCACCTGTTGCATCTGCTTGCTACAAATTTTTTACGCTCGCATATATTACAAATGTTTGTTGGGCTGTGATGCTGTTGTTGTTGGCGTTGTTGGCGTTGCCGTTGCTATGACTGCTCTTGCTGCCTTTTATGGCGGCAATGCAAATACGACTAGCCGCCGAGTATCACTTAGCACGATGTCCTCTTGGATCATTTGCTGATCTTTTAGCTGCCCTGAAGGTTAGTTGTTGCGTTGCTTACCTAAGCAAGCATGTAAGATGGCTCATCCGCTGCTGGGTCTCGCTTGGGACTGCAGAAATATATTTATACGTGCAGCTGACAATTATATTGTTGCAGTGGCAATGACAGTGGCAACGGTAGCACTTCAGGCGCACTATAGTACATGCGAACTGTGTGTGTGTAGTGTGTGTTGATGCAACGATGACAGCGGCGGCAAGCAGCAGCAGCAGCAGCACCGCACCAGCACCAGCACTACGAGTAGCCGTTGGCAATAATAAACATGACAGTTGACAATGACTTTTAATGTTTGACTGCATTTTTACACGGGTTTTTCCCTTTTGCACATGAGCGGATGCTCATGAATAAATGCGCTTCTCCATAGGTACACCAGCACTTGAGCACAACATACATACATGCATACGTATGTAGACAGTACATATAGACTTAACTTAAGTCTGCACTTCAATTTATTTTATTATCGCATGCTACCTTCTCACCAGCAGCAATTGCCAAAGGGAATTTATTTATTATAATTGATATTGGCTCTATCGTAAAATAAAAATTAATCCTAGCACTTGGCAATTATCAGTGCAGCAAAAGGATAAGAAGCGACTATCCTGCTGGCAGTTTTTTCTCGGGCTTAACTTGCGGAAGCAGTAAAATAATAAATATATATACATTAAGGTATTTGATTATTCGCCTTTTTTCCAAAACCGGTTTTCGAGTTATTCGAAAAATTTTAATTTGAAAAAAAACCCCGGTTCCCTATTTTGAAATATAGAAAAAAAACCCGAAATGGAATTATCCGGATTGTGTAAAGAAACGCAGCCATAAATCTTGTCAAACAACAATTTTGTTTAAATATTTCCCTATTCGTATATAGTTGTTGTTGCAACCTGTTCAATTTCAGTTGTTTTGTGCTTTGTTTTACTTCGTATTTGAATTTAAACTTTGTAACCGTTCAATTACAATACCGCGAACGGCGAATTTTTGCCCATCGTCAGCACATTTCGCCGAAAAATTTCGCCCAGTAAAATACAACTACTCCTTCTTCTTCTTTATTGCCGCTGTAACCGCCCAAGCGATTTTGGCCGAGTCCAAAACAGCACGCCAGTCATATCTCTAANAGTGAAGCCAAGTCCTTCTCCACCTGGTCTTTCCAACGCAGACCAGGCCTTCCTCTTCCACTGTTACCAGCATCGCGGCCCGTGTTGAATATTTTCAAAGCAGGAGCCTTTCTGTCCATTCGAACGACATGACAAAGCCATCGGAGCCACTGAATTTTAATTCACCGCACTATGTCTATATCGTTGTAAAGCTCATACAGCTCATCGTTAAATCGTCTGCGATATTCGCCATCACCAACGCGTAAAGGTCCAAGAAATAAATCTATCGTCGCGAAGAGTTGTCGAACAAATTTCGTCGTTTGCTTTGTTTGTGCGCGTTCTCATATAACTCAATTGAGGGATTC
This sequence comes from Rhagoletis zephyria, assembly GCF_001687245.7. Taxonomy (NCBI): domain Eukaryota; kingdom Metazoa; phylum Arthropoda; class Insecta; order Diptera; family Tephritidae; genus Rhagoletis; species Rhagoletis zephyria. The sequence goes on from NW_016169633.1 coordinate 13,631, forward strand.
ATAACGGTGTCGTAAGTGTCGTATTGTTGTATGTCGTAATCTTTAAAAGCTTAAACCAACAATTTTTTAACACTGCGAAAATTCATAATATTACTTTGACGGTACTTTGCGAACCCCCTTAATATATTCTTAGGCGTTTAAAGTTTACTACATACAACAATACGACACTTACGACACCGTTGTGAATACCCTAAGTGTGTTTTAATTTTTACAATGAACACTCGCGGCGAAAAATTCGCCGTTCGCCGGCATTGTGTTTCAGCGGTAATAAAAATAAATATGAATATGAAGAAATAAATGGCAACGATTAAGACAAAGCGAATGTCAAATTTATAATAACGACGAAAATGAAAATGAAAACAATGAGAAATACATAAAAATCAGGGTAAATTCAGTCATAAAAAATATCGAGTAATCAATGTTTATTCATTTATCGCAACATATCGAATTATACTAATTGATCAATATTTATTGAGTTGTCAAAATTTATACACACAGAAAAATAGTTGTCGAAATGTACGGATAGTTATCGAGCTGTACAAATTTATGGGATTATCGAAATTTGTCAAGTTAATCCAATTTATAAAGTCGATTTATCGGTTCGTAGTATCTGGACTTTTAAAAATATATTGAGTTATCGAAATTCCAAGGTTATATAAATTTATCGAGTTATCACTGCTTATCGAATTTTTTCATGTTACCAGAGTGTAACGAGTTACTGAAACTTGTCAATAGCTTTCGTTAAATATGGATCTTTAAAAGTTAACCGAGTTACCGAAACTTATAAAGGTATCCAAAGTTTATCGGGTTATCGAGATATATATATTTTTAAAGTATCGTAATTTATGGAGCACTCGAAATTCGCAGTTATCGAAAACTATCGAATAGCAAAAATTATCGAATTTTGTTGAGTTATCGGATTTTAATGTAGTTGAAAAACAACAAAGCTGTTGGAGCTGACAGCCTGTCAGCTGAGCTATTCAAGTACGGTGGCGAGGAGTTGATAATGTGCATGCATAAACTCTAATGCAGAATATGGTCAGGTGAACGCATGCCCGACGACTGGAATTCAAGGCGACCCCGCCATTCGCGCCAACTACCGCGGGATCAGCCTTCTAAGCATAGGTTACAAGATCGTATCGAGCGTATTGTGTGAAAGACACAAGCCCACCGTCAATGAACTGATTGGACCTTATTAGTGTGGCTTTAAGCCTGGAAAATCCACCATAGAAGAGGTATTCACAATACGCCAAATCTTGGAAAAGACCCGCTAGAAAAGAATCGTCACTCACCACCTATTTGTCGACTTTAAAACAGCTTTTTTGCCTATACGTCGCAATGTCTGAATTTGGCATCCCCCCAAAACTCATACGGCTGTGTAAAATGACGCTGAGCAATACCACCAGCTCCGTCAGAATTAGGAAAGACCTCTGCAAGCCGTTCGCCACCAAACGGGGCTTCAGACAGGGCGACTCTCTTTCATGTGACTTCTTTAATCTGATGTTGGAGAAGATAATAAGATCTGCAGAACTGAACCGCTTAGGACCAATTTACTACATGAGCATGCAATTTGAAATCAAATATGATATATTTTTATCCCCAAATCACCTAGGATATAATTTTAAGACTAATAAGGGGTTTCCCTTAAACTGAAAAAAGCCTTGAAAACCCAAAACTTTTATTGAAAAATCAAGGTTTCAAAAAACCGGCTATAGGTATTTAAAAAGAAAGGGGTAGGAACCGTTTTGGAAAAACCGAATCAATCACCCTAATATATACATTAGACTGTCCCCAACCAAAACTGTTTTTTTTCTAACGCATACCCCCTCATTTTATTGGGTTTGTCTTAAAAACTGTTCAAATAAAATTTTATGCAATTCGGACCACGGCAACTCGTGCCGACTTGCAGTCAAAGTTATCAGAATAATCTTTGTGTAGTTCGCATGTTTTGTTAACTTACTCTTTTTTTTCTATATAACGTGGTATTACTATACTCCCTACAGTATTAGGGCGTAATATTTAGTAAATCTGTGTTAGAAAATATTAACTGCAACTTTCAAAACCGAGCAATTTAGCCAAACTTTCTTCTTCTAAGGACGTTATAGGATTTCGCCAAACTCCGCAATCCAATAATAACAAATATGATGAGAAATTCTGCGCTGCCATTGAAAACGGCCGCTTCTTGCAGAGGCACGATGTTAGCCGTGATAACGCGAACTTTGTGGAAACACTGCTTGAATTTAAGAAAGGAACTGAGACATCTTCATCGGGGAAGAAAAAGAAATTGAATTGAAACACGTCAAAATATTCATAGTTCTGGCTCCGAGATCGGCGCGAGTTCCTAAACTAAGATAGGATCATTTAAAATCGGCGAAACCCCTAGTCTATACTAATGGAATCAGTGTGGAGCATGGTACAATAATTACAGTTATTGTCTTCCTAGAGATCAAATATTCCGATCTGCCTTAAAAGGTGTTCGCACGAGGCGATTTTGCGTTCAACTCACGCAGGGTTGCACGAAAAAAAAGTTGAACGGGTAAATGTTGGCTGGCGAACAACTTTGTTGAAAGCGATTAGTTGAAAGGCCGTTCAACCAAAAGTAGANGTACAACCCTGCGTTGGTTGAACGCAAAAGTTGCCTGAAAAATCGCCTCGTGCCAAAGCCTCATTATTTGAAAAATATCATTGTTGCCCACACTAAAAGGTTTACTGTAAGGGAAAAGGGATATTTCTATACACCATATACCATATTTGTCCACGATTTTTTTTTTAACCAAACCTTCTTGCAGAGAACTTTTTGTTATTTGCAAAAGCCGAAAAATAAATACATATTTGCTTTGTAAACAATTCAAATTATTTTATTGCTCACTTTATTTCATATTTTATTTTGTGTACGCTCCCCCTGTTAGAAAAATTGTATCAATTTTAAATTGATAAAATAAATAAAATATTTCAATGCGGTTATCAAACTAAAGGAGTCTAAGAAATTTTACTGCCGAAAATATTTTGGTAGTGGGTTGCCGCCTATTTAAAAAATTGTATTCAGTTAAAATTATAAAATAAGGTAAATACTGAATTAACTGCCCTTTGCGGAAAGTGCATAATATGCAGTGTCGAGTTATAAGAGTATAAATTAAATTTCCAGGATTAACTACTTTCGAAAAAATATTAACTGACACCTCAAGAAAGAAAAATAATAAAATTTGTTTAAAAATGTCACTTCATAAAGCTCTTCAAATCTATTTAATTTTTTATGAATGAAGCCATACAAGTTGTGGAAGGGAGTAAGAACACAAAAATTCTTTTAAGATGCAGTGACGCGTGCCGCGCATTTGTTACTTTTTTAATAAAAACGAAGCAGAATTTAAGAAAAGTCCGAGTTTTTAAACCAAAATTTACCTCTATTGTATCCTACTTGCCAATAATGAAATTAATAAACACTTTATTTAACCTCAATTTACATCG
>NW_016169634.1:0-17093 GCF_001687245.7 Rhagoletis zephyria
TTCCCAATGCGTTTGCAATATATGTATCAGTGCTAAGTTTCAGTTCCCCAGCGTAATTGGTTTTAGAGATATATTGGTTTTTTACGTTTTAGTCTGTATAAGAACTTTAGGAATATCCCGAGCTACATACCGAGTAAATTTTTGGTCAGAATATTTATTTTCAAGGTGTTGCCAAATATGAACCAAGTCGGTGGAGCCGTTTAGTAGTTTAGTGAAACACATTTTAAAGAGAACTGTATGAAATTGTAAAACGTGACGTCTCAGATTTCTTAATTTTTTGGCAGCAACAACGAAAAGTTTTAATTTTTTTAGCGAAAAACCTTCCACACAAAAAAAATAAAAAATTATGTTTGTGGTTATATCAAGGCGAAATTTTGAGAACGGTCCGTTGCTAACCCTAAATATAAACAACGACGCACTGGAAAAAGTTAATACGTTCAAATACCTAGGAATAATGATCGACGATAAACTAAAACAAAAAAAAAAATGGATTCTATATTTTCAATTAGAGCTCTAGCAAAACTGCATTTAATTCCATACATTAGCTTTTGCGTGATGCGCTTGCAAACATACAGACAAACATGCAGAAATTTTAGATTTGGCTTCTGTTGATCTAATAAACCCCCTATTAATTTTTCTTTCACACCTATTATGTACAGATATCGGCCTGTTGCAATTTTATTATTCTCAAGTACACTCGTTTGATTGGCAACACTTAGTTTATATTATAAATTTAACTGAATTAAAGTTTTCAAATAAGTGACAACCCGCTTCGAGAATATTTTCAAAAGTAAGCTTCCTAATCCTCTTTAGTTTAATATTCGTATTGCAATATTTCATTTATTTTACAAATTTTAATGAATACAATTTTTCAATGAGTTGGCAAATCCCCTAAAAATATTTTCAGGATTAAAATTTCCTATCGTCTTTAGTTTGATGCCAATATTGCAATATTTAATTTATGCTATCAATTAAATTAAATTAAAGTTTTCAAATAGGTGGCAACCTTCCACAAAAATATTTTCAGCTGTAGGCCTTTGTAAATTTCTCTCTTTTGGCAGCCATATTGCAGTATTCACATTACCGTATCAATTGACCTAAACTGAAATTTTAAACACAGGTGGCAACTCTCTAATTTTTTCTTCTATATTCGAAGCTAGATCTCTGGCGATACATCGGTGAAAACTGCATTCAATTCCATGTTTTCGACTGATGCGCGCACAAATATACAGACAGACAGATATTCAAAAATTCTAAAAATTGTTTATTTGGCTTCTGTGGTTTTAATAAAAACCCACCATATTAATTTTTCTTTAATATCTATAAGGTACAGACATCGACCTGTTACAATTTTATTATATGTATATCTAGATGTAGATATAGATTTCATTTATTTAATCAATTTAATACAATAAAATTTTTCAAACAGGTGGCAGCCCTCCCTAAAAATATTTTCCGCAATAAAATTTCCTAAACCCCTTCAGTTTGATACCCATATTGCAATATTCAATTTATCTTACAAATTAAATTAAATGTAAATTTTCAAACAGATGGCAACTCTACAAAAATACCTTTGGCTGTAAGCTTTCTTCACTCTCTTTCTTTTGACGCCCATATTGCAATATTCATTTTTTCTTATCAATTTACTTAAACTCAAATTTTCAAACAGGTGGCAACTGTCTAATTCTTTTCTTCCTATATTTTAAGTTGGACCTCTAGCAATACATCGGTGAAAACTGCATTCAAATCCATGCATTCGTTTTAGAGTGATGCGCGAACAAACATACAGACAGACAGACAAAAATTCTAAAAATGGTTGATTTGGCTTCTGGTGCTCTAATAAAGTCCTCCCACATTAATTTTTCTTTAATATCTACAATGTACAGACATCGACCTGTTACAATTTTATTATATGTATATATACTAAATGCCTTTCACCATGAAACGGCGCTAATTTTAAGTGATTATTGCGTTTCATACTACTACTAATAAAGCCCGTGGGCGAATATTGTGAAGGGTTCCGACTATACATTAAAAATACTGTTTTCTCAGGTCCCGCTGTACGAAGCTATAAGTAGAGTGAGGCCCTGTAATAACTTAACAATTTTCTTGGGTTATCAGGTATCTAGCAATACAAGATTTAAGTTTAAATACTTAATATCTGCAAGTATTTCTTTAATGCAATCACCCGAATTTCGGGGGGTTATTACTAGTATTATTTAAAGCCCAGATTTTAATGTTATGCACAAATTATAAAATTTTATAGCCACCCTTAAACCTCTATATATGTACCATAAGAAACAATATTGTGGGCGCTTTTTCGTTTGGAAATTTATGGCAAGTTGTCCCTTCAAATATTAAAGAAAAAGCTTCCGTATATTTTGGAAGAACCCTAAAGAGTGTACAAGAGTATTTTTTATATAATATCGATAACAAATAATAATTGAAAAGTACAATAGCTAATTCGAAATAATAATGCACAATTTACTGTTATGTGGTTCATATAAACAATGTATGAATTTTTGTATATAGTATATACATGTGTACATACGACGTAACAAAGTACCATTATCCATATTTAAAATATACCTATGTATTTCCGTTGTGAGGTATGATATTTTACACACAATATTTTTTTCATGATCCCGTTAATCCAGCTATTAATTGCTTTGCAAATTTACGAAGTTGTAAAGGATCACCGTCATTAAAGTTTTCCAATATCAATCCCATTTCCTTTTCCAGGCCAGCCGATATCGATGTAGTTATCCGGTCTTTAAACAAGTTTGTAATAGGAGTTAAAATTGAACCAGTTAGCTGCCCGATAAAATTATCCAAGTGAATATGTATTTTTCTGAAAAACAAATAAAAGTTACAGCATTTAGTATGCAACCATACACTGTAATTAAATAATTGCCCTAATAGAAGTATGTAAAAGTATAGTGGCGTGCTCACATAATTAGGCCACCTAAATATGTATGTGCCAGAGCTGCAAATCAACAATTTTTTTCTATTCAGTTTTCATTACTTATTCCTCGCTTAAGATTGAGGTTTATAATTTTTAAATATTTCATTCACTCAAAGCAGTTATGAATTCTCAGATCAACATATTCAACACAAGATTGAAAAAACCAATGTCGAATCAAAAAATTTTTAACACTGGTGAAAAAAGAGTAAAGTCGGAATAGTAATGCTCTCACGCCCTTATAGAAGTATGTAAAAGTACAGTGGCGTGCTCACATAATTGAGGCACCTACATAAGTATGTACCAGAGCTGTGTAAGTGTATTAAATTTATCATTTTCAATTTTGAATCAACAATTTTTTTCTATTCAGTTTTCATTACTTAGGCACTCCGCACATTAACCCTCCGTTAGGCGCGTGGACTACATATGTAATCCACACATCTTTTAGCAGGGACCAATTAAAACTTGGGTGGAGGATGACATTGCCCGCTTGAATAGCTATCGATGATATACAAAAGTGCTCACTTAGTATAAAATTGAGGGGCTAGGCCCACATTTACCACTTTTAGCCACAGTTGAATACGAGTGGACTACAATTGTAATCCACGCGCCTAATTACGTAACATTTTTTGCCAAGTTCACATTTTGGAAGTTTGTCTGTTTAAACACTGAGATAAGTTTTATAATTCCAAAAAACAAATCTTAATTCCATCAAAAAATTTTTACTTTGTTCATTATAAATTAGCATTGAATTTCATAACCTTTTTGTAGTGCAAATTCCAACGATTTCGGGTCTATACATTTCAGTGTTTCCATAAATTAACATTAGCTTTTTGTTTTGTATTTGGCTATTTTCGCATATCTAAGAATTTAAATTTGTTTATAAGCAATGTTAAGGCTATTCAGTATGTACAATAAATATTTCACTATAGATATGTCATATGTTGTTTTACATGGAAATTGAAATTTCTGATGCAAAAAAGATACATTTGGAACCAGAAGAAAGCTCTATGGATGAAGAAGATGAAGATAAGCTTAGTTTTTTTATAATTTGGAAATTATTGCTTGGGAGCTAGTAAAACCGCAAACTGAACACCGATTACTAATATGTCAAGAGAAGTTGATCGTCTAGGACGGCATCTACTTTGTATAGAAAAGATTTATAGCCTCCACCAGCCGACATGCCAGAAAATTGCTTTCGGCGAAGTCCACAAGAAATATTTGCCAAACACGTAGTAAATATTCAAAACTGATAGAATACATTTTCTCTCAATCGTGGTAAATAAATATGCATGTAAGAATCATATGAGAGATGAGAGCATCGCTTATTTGGCAGAGAAAAACATGCTCCATATTTGACTTGTATTTCCTCGTTTATATGCTTTCATATTTTTTTCACTGTTCAATTTGTATTAAGTCGATGATTTAAAATAAAAATGTGAAATTAGTTTAGCTTTTTTTATTGCATACTTTGAATTTGCAATAATTCTTAAGAACCTTCTATTAAACGGCTCAAAACAACACGCATTGCCTGTTTTAATATTTCTCTCATAAAAGTTAGATAAAACCAAAGTCAAAATATGTTTGAGACGTGTTAAATAATATAAATAAACATTTATTGGAAACATATATAAAATTTTTTTGTAAATAAAATATTATAGCAGCCAAAGAAGTTGGACTACTATTGTAATCCACGCGACTAACCGCGTGAGTAGAACCCATGCGCCTAATGGAGGGTTAAGCTCCTAATCATAGTAGCGTAATCGTTTCGGCATACTAAAGTATAAAGCTTTTATGCCGAACACATGTGTTTCAATGAAGCTCTGTACATTACGATTCAAAATCTGGTTTTCGCCTAAACATAAAAGCTTCATGAATCGAAGCGCCCAACATTGTAAGGTGCTTGTAGTTTTGAAATCATCATTTGTTTACTTTTTTGTGTTGAAAATAAAATTTATTTGTCAATTCAATAGAAAATGAATGATTTCGTGCTAAAATTCGTGCAAATTGTATTAAACCACAAGCGTTTATGCAATATTTCGGAGCAGAAATATTTGCGGAAGTGCGTAGTTGCGAAAGAACGGCCAGAAAATTTGTTATGTGTATAAACCCAGCAAAAAATGGGTAATCGCGTTTAGTGGTAACGTGTTCTAGAAGGCATAGCGTTATAATGCCTTCGAATTTTTTCGCTTCTTTTATGCATTGCTAGTATTGCAAAGTAGAATGTCCTACAATATTTTATTTATTTCGCTTCTTTGTTTCATTTCGGAGAATGCAAAGTAGAATGTCCTATAATATTTCCTTTTTAATTCGTTTCTTTGCTTCATTTCCGGGAAAGCAAAGTATAATGTCCTACAATATTTTATTTGTTTCGCTTCTTTACTTCATTTCAGGGAATGCAAAGTAGAATGTCCTCCAACATTTTATTTGTTNTGATTTCAATTTAATATAAATAAGTATGTACTTATCTAGGCATTCTACATTAGTTTCTCTGTAAGGCATTCTTTGTTCGCTTCTCTGGATTCTGTTTATCCATGCGTTCTCCCTTCGTTTGAAGGTAATGCTGCGGGTAAGGGCTTACCTCCAATGACATGCCCATGTTAAAATAAGGCCTTCTTGAAGCGAAAGGGTAAGCGATTCCCATCGCCTAGCTCGTTTCTACTTTCGTTCCTGTGGTAATCGTGTTTTTTGCTGGGAAGTGTTTATTAGCTGGTGACTTATGCACGGCGTGGAAGTGTGCAGAAGTCGAGTCGTCATGCATTCGTTTCGGCATGACGAAACGATTACTCTACTTTGATTAGGCGCGTAATGTGCCTAGTGCCTTATTCCTCGCTTAAGATTGAGGTTTCTAATTTTAAAATCTTTCATTCACTCAAAGCAGTTATGAATTCTCAGATCAACATATTCAACAGAAGATTGAAAAAACCAATGTCGAATTAAAAAAAATTTTAACACTGGTGAAAAAAGGGTAAAGTCGGAATTGTAATGCTTTCACCCCCTAGGATTGTTCTATATAGAAAAAGGTAAACCCCTATTTTTTTATTTTGAAATCAAAAAATATTTAGAGGTCGCTCAAAGTGCTCAAAGTTATCCATGTATTTTTATACGGGAAAAAAAAATTTTTTTTGTAGAGATGGTATAGAATTCTTGAAAATCAATATTTTTCGATCGGTAAACTTTGGTTCACTTCAGGATACTTTCAACAATAATACCCAACTGTTTATTTAACCATTTTTTAATACTAACGATTTTTTATTGGTCACACCATTGCATTTTTCGGTGTTTTTGTGAGTTGTTGGCGGACCTATAATTTGTAGTTGATATGGAAAAATGTTGAAGCAACAATTGGGTATTATTATTGGGAATCTCCTACAGATAAACAGAGTCTTCTGGTAGAAAAATATTTTATTATTTTTTACTATTCTATACCATTTCTACGAAAAGTTTTTTTTTCCCCATATAAAATACATGGGAAACTTTGGGCGCTTTGAACAACCTCTAAACATTTTTTGATTTCAAAATTAAAAAAATAAGGATGTATTTTTTTCGGTATAGAACAATCCTATTGGCTGAGAGCATAAAAATTCCGACTTTACTTCTTCACATGCATTTTTCGACCACCCTAGTGTGCATTCATTAATTCAGTACCAATCATTCAATATAATTAGTTCAAGGACACCCTGGAAGTGAAGAAACGCACATGATACAAAAAAGAAGGTAGTTTCAATAAACAACTTTTCGATTAAGGGCGTGTGTGAATCGGTAACAAAGTTCTGTGGGGAAAGCTGGTGAATATTATTTTTACTATGGGGAGACAGTTTTGCTAATCTGCTGTGTGAAATGAAATCTTTTTTGACAGCGGTAAATTTTTGACGTCCGTAGAATAAAATATTATAAAATGCAGTGAAATGAATATTTTAAGAAGACATTTACCATCATTGATTGCAATTCATCAATATAAGCTTTTAATCAATTTAATTTTAATCAATGAAAGGTTTGAAACACTAAAGAAATTTATCGAAAATGTTTAATGTATTGTAATACTTCTTAATTTTGCCACCAGAAACTCCATTTCCTTATATGTTACTGTTTTTGCTTAAATTTGCACTAATACTTGTCAAAAATTTGCTCGCAGCGAACTTTGATACCGATTCACACACGCTCTAAAAAGCAGATTTTCGACAATTGCTCAATTGTAAAAATTCGAAGCGGCTCACAGTGTTTCGACTATATGGAGGCAGATAGGAAAAAGTCATGGTGACAGTTGATAAAAAAAATGGTTGGACTTAGAGACGGAAAAGCAAAAGTCACAAATACCACATTTCACATTATTTACTCGCCCCCTTCTTCACGAACGATTGGCGCGATACCGAATAATCAGTTAAGTTGCCTTTGGCGATTAACCCATTAAAGAAAATGTTTCTGCTTCAACTGTAATCAATTATTTAAATATCGTGGAATATTCAGTTAAAGGTATTTATCATTTATTTGGTACTTTCCTATTGTCTTACCAAAAAATTTACTTGCAAATGTAGATGCTAGAGATATCAGTAAAAAAAGTCTGAATAGCGCTCCGTCAGGTCTTGAAATTAGACGAATGTTTTAGAGAATTTTATGTAGTTTTAGAATATATAATTTGATCTTTGCGCGCGACTTTGCAAATATATGTAACTTTTGATTTTCTTAATTTTTGATTTTCAGCCTGTCTTTGCATAATTTCGCGAAAAGAATTTTTCGATCAATGAAAAAATCTCGCCAAACATTGGAAAAAGCGAGTATTTACTTCTAAGTGATTTTATAGTATAACCTTTGTTTTTTTAGAGTGAAAAGCAGGAACCAAAAAAATTACCAAAATTCCATCACATTTAACGACTGGGCCCACATTTTTTGTGAAGTTTGGACGTTGTACTGATCCAATCTTCCCCATATTTTATATTTTTCATAATAAAAGAGAGAGCACAAAGTAAATTTAATCGAAATCGGATGAAATTTAATGTTTCCGCCCACAAGTGTAGAAGGCGTGGCAATTATTCCATCTTTACCAAATTTCATAATCCCCTATTTCTAAGTAAAACTAGAGCACATGTCAAATTTCAGTGAAATTGGCGCAGGTTTACTATTATTTCCACCTGCCTCCATATAGTCGAAACACTGTGCGGCGTTTCTCAATTTAAGCTTTAATGTAGAATACGTCTTACGTTTCGATATGGAGGCTATGCTCAAATGTTGTAGTTGTAATTTTTAGAGCTTTACGAAAAGAAAGAAAAGTGTGGCGTTTCAAATATATAATTCCAAACCTATCGACAGATTCAGTTTTGTAAGTAACCAATTCGGTTTCTGTCGTAGAAACAACGGTAAATATTGGCTTATTTTAGGGTCAATTTTGAGGCTTTAAAGTGCTCTAGCAACTTACGATTTGCATGTTAAACTTTCATTTTCGGGATATAGGTTCTTCGGAGCAATATAAATATTACCGTGTACAAATTTTATATATGTAAGTTCAACAAATATTGAGCATTTTAATGCATTATATATCCAAAATGCTCGAAAACCGCTTGAATGATTTTGTTTTTGTTTTCTTAAGTCAAAAACGTAAGATTTTTCCTTTCATTTGCTATATGGGAAGTACTGGTTGATATCTTCTAAGTATGTTTATTTGATTCAAATATATGGGTATAAATAAGTTTTCAAACAAAATCACTTCGTCATCATTTTGCAAACACGTGCATGCGCTGGAAGTGAGGGAAGTGAGGGAAGGAGACAAAAAGTATATGTGTGTAGGCAGGGACCAGTGATCGGACTTCTACCACATTGTGGTAGATCTACCACTTTTTTGAGCATCCACCACATCTACACAAGGTATGAAATCTACCACATATTCGCATTTTGGAGTAGTAATAATTTAGCTCACATGATTTTCCTTATTTTTTTTTTTTATTTTAAGAGCAAAAATTGTCCAACTTTAAATACTATGTGATAACAAATGGGGACGCGATATCGAACCGATATAATACTCATTTAAAGTATCGCTGTAAAAATATCGGGTACCAATCAATATAGTAATAAAAAGACTCGATATTCCAAATATCGATAAAAAATTCAAAAAACTAAATCTGAATATTGGTCTTATTTTCTAATAAAGAATTAACACTTTGCACTTTAATAAGTATATCACTGAAGGCGACATACCAACCTAAGATATTTCACATTTCTGCGCTTTAAAGCGCAAAATATATCCATATTGCTTTACAAAAAAATTCCAAAGTAAGTAAGAAGGTTATAGTACGACAGAGATTTGCAAGAAATGGAACCCTAGCTAAGGCTAAGACCCATGTCTTATTAGCGTTAAAAATTTGTTTAAAAACAATATTTACAAGAAAACTTTCAATAGAAATTTAAGTAAGGTAACGTCACATCAGATACTTCGGCTGATAAAAAAAGCAGGACAGATTTTTACATCTTGGCATTTGGAAAATTAACCTTAAATATTTCAAATATTACTACAGGCGGCCGCTGTGTTGTAGTGGTTAGCAGTGCGCGTTTCCACTCCGCAGCGCCTGGGTTCAACTCCTGGTCAAAGCAATATCGCAAAAATTTTAGAAAAAAAGGTTTGTTTTTAACAGCGTCCCCCGGCAGGCAATGTCAAACCTCAGAGTGTATTTCTGCCATGAAAAACAGCTTCCCATAAAAATACAATCGCCGTTCGGAGTCGGCGTAAAACTGTAGGTCCCTCCATTTCGGGTGAAAACATCAAGGCGCACGCCATAAATCGGAGAAGAAGCTCGGCCAAACACTAATATATGTTTAAGCGGCAATCTATTATTATTATTATTACTAAAACAAGTTTTATACAAGTAGTTTTGCCCAATTCCCGGAGTTTTTAAGTTTTAACGTTTTCATTTTATTTTAAAACATTTTGTCATAGAAATGTCATGCCACGCCAGATTGGAAATGCCCAATACAATATACCATTATTCACATTAACTTTGTAATGTACATTTACGATTCGATACGATACCAGAGTTCTGGTACCCGATTCCAAAATATATCGTTTGAAAACTATCGAGTAAAAATTAACAGTATCGAATGGCAAAAATATCGATGCGGTATCGTATCGTAAAGAAATTCGTGTCCCTAATAACAAGAATGATAGTATATAAGACTTCGCATTCCCGGCGGCGATGAGATTTCTCAAATAAAAGTAAACAAAGCCGAATGGGAGGAGAAAGGAAACTTTCAAACAATGAATTTTCTCAATTTTTCAATATAAAATTTTCGTCGGGAAACGTGGTTTTATTATTTTAAAGTGCAAAATATATGATTTATAAAAACAACTAATAAAGAAATTGTAAAAGATAGATGATTTTTGTGAAAGTATTAGCACATTACAGTGCATCTAAAGTGTATAAGGCGTTGTGTACTTTTACTTGAGAATTGTCAAAATAGCAAAACCCAAGTTAAAAGTTTTTCCTAGAGATTCTAATTAAAAATTTTGCAGTTTAGGCGAAACTTTTCTTTAATTTTTGTAAAAAGTTTGATCCAAAACTGGAGATCTACCACATTTTTTCTAAATCTACCACATTTTTTTCCAGAATCTACCACAGATAATTTTTATTAAGTCCGATTACTGACAGGGACCGTAACGGTTTTAACTTTTATTATAAAAATCAATTTTTAATCGTTTTCTACTGAGTTTTATTGTTTAACTCAGTGAGAGGGCAGGACCAGGATGAATGTATTTGCATAAAAATTTATTAAATCAAAAATGTTTTGGGTAGGCGTCGGGGCCAATGATAACCATCAGTTACCACCTTACCATGCACCCAGAAAAAGGTTTAGTTATAATAACCAAGATTTGGTTATAGTGATCAAGTGGCATAGTTGGATATGGCGAAATAAATATATAGTTCACGAAAGTCTGCAATTTACTTAAGACTTCTAGTTGGGACAAATGTATATTTGTTAATAATTACAAAACGACTACCTTGATTGGACAATATTGTTAGTTGAATAAAATCATTGTTGAGCAAATATAAACAATGCTTTGGTTGATACAAGTTTTCAATTAATCTCGTGAACTTGCCGTAGACTTGAATCAGCTAACCGTTTATTATTGGGAAAAAAGTTTCAGTTTGACACAAATAAAAATTTACTCGATGTTTGTTGTGTTTACTTTCTTCTTTTATTTGCATATATTAAGCATAAAAATACGTACATATTTACATAAGTTAGTTACTAAAGTAAATAATACATATGTATATGGTGATAAGAATTTCCTAAAAAACAACGATGAAACAGGAACAGTCGTGCGAAAACCCAGGTCAATATCTGCTGGAAGTATACTGCTTTGCTTTTTCCTTAGCTAAATAGACACTTTCAAATTATAATTCACATGAATTATATATCCACTGAAAAACCCCGGTTGGCATCAAACTTTATATTTTTAATTAAACTTTAAACTATGCGCGCACCGAAACAACCCGCGATGATAGCAAAACTGAAACTGTGACAAACAAGTATGGGCATGTCATAGCACACATGGCGCAGCGATCGACATGCCATAGCTTACTGAGCGCTCTGGGACCACATGCGTGTTTCACCCATATACGAACAGCGGTAGCGGAGCAATGATTTCCACGCACAATGCAATGGTCGGCATACTAGCGCATTCAAACGATTCAATAAGTGGGACTGTGTGCATTGCTCAGCTGGCGCTCTTCGTATGTGCTCAGAGAGCGCTCAGCATTCTTTAGGGGTGGCTCACAAGCATGAATATGTTCCACTCTCAAACCAAATCGTGGTTGCCTCAACTAAGATTTGGTAACTATGACTAAACCACGTGTTGAAAGAAAGCTTATCTGCATTAGCAGAGCTTAATAACATCCTTTTATGAACCATACGTTAAGTTGAATGGAATTTGTAGAAATATGCTTCAAAGAAATATTTATTAGTATTAACCAAACCCTTCAACTAAATTAACGATTTGTTACAACCTAGATGAATATTAGAAGCTTTAATATATTTAGTTATAATAACCAATCGATGGTAATAGTTCCCAATCCTTGGTAACAGTTCCCAAATATTGTCAAAATTCGGGAACTAAATATCTTTAGTTGTCGAAACTAATCCTTTTTCTCAGTGTGACTTAATGCCATGCAGAGTCTTTACGGCTTGTAGCGCTGTGTATTTGCCGCTTAAACTCTGTAAGAGTTTTTGGGTATGGGCGTCAAGCGGGAGTGTTGAGCACCGGTTATGTATTCAAATTAGAAAATTGGGTAGGCGCCGTAAAACAACACCGGAAGAGTTGTGATGCATCAAGCGAGTTTGCTGAGAATCGGCTATTTATTCGGCTCGACCCTATTAAGTTGGCATTTCAGGGTACTATTTTATATATATATAAGGAAAATTTAAAAGCTAGGGGGGTTCGAGCACCCCCCTGCCCTTACCTGGCTACGCCCATGGTCACAGCAGTGGTGAGTTAAGAACCGAAAACAACAGAGTTTGTTTTGATTAGAGTGTATGTATGTATGTGCAAATATTTACATATGAAGCCGAAGATATGGCTAAGCTACGCTTTGCCACCGCTGTGGTGAGTGAAGAAGTACGAAAAAACAGAGCTTGTTTTGATTACAGTGCGTATGTATGCATGATGCAATAATACAAGGTGGTATCAACTGTGACAGCTCGATTTGACACTGCCTTAGCTCAGTAGAACGAGAAGAAAAACGGGAAGAAATTAAGCCCCATTTGGGGAAAAAATATAAAATTTCACATTTTTTCCTAAACAAAATTTGCTTTTTTATAGTATATTCGTAATAAAATGCAATAAAATAATGTAAAATACCTTTTTAAGAAAAAAAATGTGTATACTGAGAAAAAATTAAAAAATATTCAACTATATTACTAGGCAAAGAATTGTTAAAGAAGTAACACTGTCTCACCTAAGGCAGTCAATATGGCGGAATTAGAGCGAGAAGTTGCCAACTGATAACACCTGTATTATTGCATCATGGTATGTATGTATGTGTGCGGGAATGCACAAGTGGATATCGTCGGTCCCTACGAAGAGTAACACATTTCACTATTCGCGTGGAAGACTAGCACATTTCACTATTAGCACATTTCAGATTTTCGCGTGGTATAGTAGCACATTTCACTATTTGCGTGGAAGAGTAGCACATTTAGGGTTTAAACTAAATCATAAAAGCATAATTTATACTGGAAATGCAAGTGCTTATTTTATATTTATAAAATTCTATTATAAAATTCGTGAAATTCAGACGGTATACAGCGTTTAGTGATCATTTGCTGGAGATCATCCACTTTTCGTTTTTTTTAAGCCATTTTTCCCCTTTAAGCTTTATGCAATTCATATTGTTTTATGGTTAACCATTGAAATTTTGTTTTCAGTATGTTCAATTTCAATTAAAATATAGTTCATTTAAAAAAACCATGTAAACCCACGCTTAAAATTCTGTAGAAATCTAAAAACAACAACTAATTTTCATTCAAAGTTCTAATTTATTTACTCAGAAGTGCTAAAAGTTTTTTGAGTATGAAGCTTTATAGCCGATTCTATTTAAGTATGATAATGTGCAAGTTTCAAGAGCCTTAAAATTATTGATTCTTTCTGTCGCATTTGCTACCATATAACGAATAAACACAATTTATTTTTATATGGAAGAAAACCGCAACAACGGAAATTTTTAGCCACTTGAAACTTGCACATTATTGCAATGAAATTGAAAGGGCTTAAAATCTATATACTCAAAAAATAATTTTGAGATTTGGATGAACATTTTTAGATTTTTTTAGTTTTCTACAAAGTTTTAAATTTGGGTTTATATGGACTTCTTCAGAGAATGAACTTTATTTTAATGAAAATTCTTAAAAATAAATAAATAAACATAAGTTGTAAACAACATCGCTTTGAAATGAGGTGCTCTTGATATGACTGCATTTACATTAGGGTGGTCCAAAAACAGTGAAGTCGGAATTGTAATGCTCTCACCCCCTAGGATTGTTCTATATAGAAAAAAAGTATGCCCCTATTTTTTTATTTTGAAATCAAAAAATATTTAGAAGTCGCTCAAACCCACTGGGAAAATAGGTAAGCACCTTCCGAGGTAAGCCATGCTTTCTTTCAGTTTTTAGTACCAAAATTGTCATCATGGCTAATGTCATCTACTAGTAAAGGGCAAAATGAACACCTCCGAAGACACATTACGTTGTCAGTTGCAAAATAACGTGCAGCCGAAGTTATTTCCAAGCACCGAACTACTCCGAGCGACTGCTCTGCATTACACGTAACTTACTTTGTATAGCGGCTCAGAAGTATGTCTGATACCAAATGTACATTCTAAATTCCTACTTACATAAGGCGGCCATGCCTTTGTAAAAGTAAGGGACGTTCGGCAGGGAAATGGTAATGACTGCCAGGTGAAGAGTAAGTTGCTAATAAGGTATTATTACGTGCTCCTAATTCCCACTGGGAAGCGCTCAAAGTTTTCCATGTATTTTTGTATGGGAAAAAAAAAATTTCGTAGAGATGGTATAGAATTCTTGAAAATCAATATTTTTCGATCGGTAAACTCTGGTTCTCATCAGGAGACTTACAATAATAATACCCAATTATTTATTTAACCATTTTTTTATACTAACGATTTTTTATTTGTCCCCCCATTGCATTTTTCGGGGTTTTTGTGGGTTTTTGGCGGACCTACGAATTATAGTTGCGATGCAAAAATGGTTAAATAAACAATTGGGTATTATTATTGGGAATCCTGCAGATGAAAAGAGTTTTCGGATAGAAAAATATTAGTTTTTTTTGAATTCTATACCATTTCTACCAAAAGTTTTTTTCCCATATAAAATACATGGAAAACCTTGTGCGCTTTGAGCGGCCTCTAAATATTTTTTGATTTCAAAATAAAAAATTGCGGTATATTTTTTTCGGTATAGAACAATCCTAGGGGGTGAGAGCATAAAAATTCCGACTTTACTTTTCACATGCATTTTTGGACCACCCTAATGTGCATATATGTTTCTCGTATTTATAAATAGATTCCTGAGGAAGACGCGAATATGCGTCAAAACAAGTAGGAGGAAAATAAACGTTTATTCTATTTGTAATAAAATACCGAAAAGCTCCATACACAACATTAAACTCTCAGCTTAGTCGAGCAGAAATAATTATAACAATGTACATGTACATTAGGGTTATGATTTTTTTTAGATTTAAATGCCTGTGGTGGCAAACGATGAACTTTCGTATAAATTTCCAAAAAATAACAACAATTTTGATAAATTATAAAAAAAACTCCCGCGCATAGCGGAATTTATTATCAGTTTCTAAGTGGAGAAAATTAATATTCAAACATGTTTTTCTTCGCAAATGTTTTATGGTTTTATTAAAGTAAAATAGATTCGTGGATTTAGTGCTGATACACATCGTTAAATCAAAACTTGGTAGGCAAAAAGGAATTTCGGTCAAATTTTTATACTAGGTATGGGGCTTTGCCATGCAACAGCCTTGTAAATGAAATGATATGTGCGCGGGAGGTATTTTCACGAACCAACAAAAATATCGCCAAAAAAGTAATATTTGGACAAAAGTTCATTAAATGCAAGCACAGGCAAATCAAAATTTAAAAAAAGTGTAAAAAAATCATAACCCTAATGTACATATGTTTGGTTTTTGTACGGCTATTATATATAATACGCGAATGCATTTTTTGTGCAGCCTAAAACATCTGCACCGTTCACTCGATCTTCAAACTTCGGATGCCAAATTAAAGCGCTTGGCCTGTAGATGTGCAATAAGGTTTTATTTTTTTCGAAAAGAGTTGCCACCTGTAAAATAATTAACCTCAAGTTATTTACTATCAATGCCCTCAGATCCGCACCGTCCGTTTGATTTTCAAAAGTGGGGTACCAAATTAAAGGGCTTAGGGTGTGGATTTTCAAAAAGGTTTTACTTTTTCGAAAAAAGTTGCCACCTGTTAAGAAATTAAGTTCAAAATAATACGCGAAGGCATTTTTGAGGCAGCCTAAAACATTATGCAAATTTAATGCGCTTGGCCTGTAGACGTGTAAACTGGTTTTATTTATTCGAAAGGAGTTGCCACCTGATAAAAAATTGCATTCAAATAATTTAATAATCAATGCCATCAGATCCACACCGTTCGTTCGATTTTCAAAAGTGAGGTGCCAAATCAAAGGGCTCTGGCTGTAGGTGTGCAATAAGGTTTAATTTTTCGAAATGAGTTGCCACCTTTTAAAAAATTTAGTTCAAATTATTTTAAAAGCTAAACCAATTATTACAAAATGGGCATAAATGGAAACAGTTTTGAAAATGTTTGTTTCTTAACTTGACTTTATGAGGGTTGCCACCTGTTAAAAAATCAAATTCATTTTGAATGAGGGGAATTAGGTAATAGAAATATGTATTTGTGCCAGACGGTAAAGGTTAAGTACGTAGTAGTTTGTAAACATTTTGAAGAGGGTTGCCACCTGTTTGAAAAGTCTAATTTATATGAAGTAAAAAAGTATGGACGTCAAGCGAATGAATCTTAAGAGATCTTTAGTTGGAACGTTTATAATATTTTTAAAGTGTTTGAAGAGGGCTGCCACCTGTTAAAAAATTAAGTTCAAATTATTTAAATACTTAAATCAATATTTACTAATTGGGTACCAATCGCAGTAGTTTTGAAAATACCTTATTTCTTAACTGCGTGTAGGAGGGTTGCCTGTTTAAACAATCAAATTCAATTTGAATTAAGGCAATAGGGTAATTAAAAGAGGTATAACAATATGGGTGTCCGACGAAAGAGATTTAAGAAGATTTTAGATTGAACATATTTTTAATAGGATTGCCACCTTATCGAAAAGTCTAATTTAATTCAATTGTCGATATAAAACTAAAAGGTGTTACGAAATCTTAGTTTNTTGCCACCTAATCGAAAAGTCTAATTTAATTCAATTGTCGATATAAAACTAAAAGGTGTTACGAAATCTTAGTTTGAACATTGAGAATATATTTTAGGAGTTTGAGAAAGGTTGCCACCTGTGTAAAAAGTTATTAAACAAAAAAGTATTAGCAAATCTTAGTTTAAACATTAGTAATATTTTT
>NW_016169635.1:0-1857 GCF_001687245.7 Rhagoletis zephyria
CACAAAGGCCCTAACCAACACTTTTTTTCGAAACTGCGTTTTTCACAGATTAGTGTTAGTTCCAAAAAGTAAAGGTAATGATGCGCTATCGGAAATTTGACAAATTTTTACAAAAATTAATTATGTACGTTAAACGAGTAGATACCATATTTTTGCAAAAACAATATCTTAACTCTTCACTTTTAAATTTGTGATTTATCAAAAAGTTTGAGTGCAGTGTTGTTTTTAATATTCGTATTCAAAAAAATATGCCGTGGCTACTTTTGAAAATTGTTTGCGAAATTGATAACCTGAAAGTTCTGAATTTCCTAAATTGCTCACTGAAAAGAAGAAGCAACCTTTGCAGTAATAGAATTGTAAACAGCATTTTCTTTCTCCTTTTTAATGAATTCTCCGCTCCAAGCAGTAAAAACTTCCCTACATACAGTATTAGTCTTTCAATCACAGAGGAGGCTTCCCCTGTAATTGCCATTCGTACCCCGTCATATATAGGCGGTGGAACATCGACTCAGCCATCATCGACTGGGGGCTCGGGTTCGTGTTCTCCACTATTTTCAGTGCTGCCGCCATTCAATAGGGTGAAAAGAGTGTTGCCTCCATAATTTAAGTATGTTCTGGACATCGGTCACTAGACCGTCTTCGTTGTTCCAACAGGAGAGTTCGCCATGTTCTTGAAACCTTCTGTAAGTCGCCTAAGTCTCCGATAAAATTTGTCGGCGTTTTTCCTTTCGGCCAGCATTTCGAGCGCTTTGCATTTACGTATTTCGGCCTCGTTCTTCTTAATGCAGCAAATACATCTCGCTTCCCTCTTCAGTTCTCTATAATGGTCCCACATGGCTCGCGTTGCGCCCGGTCGTAGCGGGCCCTGTAGGCGGCATCTTGTTTCTCTGCAGCTTTGTAACATGCCTAATCGGATCAGTTGTTCCTTCGGGATCGCTGCAATGAGCGGAAAGGTGCTCGCTGAGAACAGGTGCGAGAGTTGAGTGACGAAGCTGCCTGAACCGGACGCTAAATAATCGTTTTTGGCACTCCAAGGTGAGTGCTGATCTAAAACGTTCCCCACATGCGTGGACTTCTCTAACCGGAACCGTCCTTTAAGCTATGCCTAAATTTCAATTTATTTACGGTTTATTAATCTCGCTAAATTTTTCCTTATACTCAATTGCACATGGCATACGAGCATCTTTCTACAATTCTCAGACCTTCCGTCTACTAGGTTATGTGGTAATTATTATTCTTTGGTACATCTTATTGGTGTAATCTGTACAAAAATATGACCGAATAACCACTTACTGCGATTATCAGGAAGACGTGACTAGCATTTAATTGCTCTTAACTAAAGTGAGTTACTTTCTACAATATTTTTTTTTTTTTTTGTTTAAAAGGCTTGTACATATTTGCTTACCGAAAATAACTACATAGCCAAGGAGTATTTAACAAGGTGGTGTTGGCCGTATATAAGTAAAAAATTACACTAACAAATTATACGCTGATGTCCATACTGTCATTGGTATGAGTTACAACAAACACATCATTTTGAGGTAATGGCCTCCACGGCGAAAAACTCAGCTGTCGCCCCAACACCACCTTGTTTAATACACCTTGTACATAGCTTTTCAAAAAAACTTTACATTTGGTTTTGAGTTAAAAATTTCCATTTCTGACCTAATTCTCTCCGCACCCAAGGTACATTGAACAGGTAGTATCAGTAGAGCAGCTGATTTGATTTATTTTCAAATTATTTGGTCTCGAAAATGTCAAATATTTTTAATTTTTGCTCACAAAAATTCTGAATTGTTAAAATCCATTTGCATGTGAAACCTTTTCCCATACAAAACAAGCGATTGAATAGCAGCT
>NW_016169635.1:12543-17093 GCF_001687245.7 Rhagoletis zephyria
AGAGCTTTACTACGGATGACTGGTACCAATATCGGGGCAGCAGGGTGTCTTAGTCGTGGAAAGTTGCATATTCTTACGAATAAGTTCCCTGAAATTGCAATACCTAGGAATACCATGCATCCGAGGTTCAGCTTTACAAAGAGGTTTAAGACTGATCTGTAATAAGAAGAGCTAGGCAGGCATATCCGAGACATATCGGATAAACCAAAACGTGTAGGGGTAGTTGGACCGAGGTTCAGATACTCGGAACCCATGGGAAAACATATGTATATTTTCCAGGCTGAAACATACGCCACAGAAAAAGATACGCGGACTTTAATATCAAGCGAAACTACCGAAATGAGAACATCGCGATCTTGACTGACAGCCAAGCGGCTATCAAGGCCCTCAGATCTCACCAGGTAACATCTAAACTGCTGATGGAGTGCCTCAACAAGCTGAATACTCTTGGTCTGATCAATCAGGTTTGGCTTCTCTGGATTCCGGGATTGCCGATAAACAAGCGAAGAAAGGTGCATCAACCCCTTTCACCGGCCCAGAACCTAGAGGAAGAGTCTCAGAGGAATCGCTACTGGTATAATCTACCAGGTCTAGAGCAGTTCAAAGCACTTTTAGGAACATATAATCTAAAACGCTTCAAGGAATGTATGAGCTTATCAAAGAATAACTGAAGAATTGTTACAGGAATCTTGACAGGACACTGCAGGCTGAACTATCCCTTGCCTAAACTGGGAATTTACTCGCATGAGCGATGCAGATTTTGCAGGATGGAAAACAAGATTGCACAGCTCAGCTTAGAAGAATGTCCTGCACTGATGCATAAACGCAAAAGGCACCTGGATGAACATCTGATAACCAAAGCCGAAGTGAAATCCGTAGATTTAGGTTCCATACTAAAGTTTCACTCGGATACTGGATTAATAGACACACTATAATCCATGAAAGGGGCACAATAGATCTTAAGGTCGCAGTGCTCTATCCCCAATAATAATAATAATAATACATGCTCTTTAACGAGCCATTGTAGGCCAAGAGGTCACTTGTATAATCGGGGAACCTTGTCAAGCGACCTCTATTGCTTCTTTTACTCTACCAAGGGGACATCATTACACCTTCTTCTAAAGTGTGAGGTGCTTTACGTAGAAGGGAGTGGAACATAGGGTGTCTATGGTAAAAAGATGAGCACATACACTCCCTACTCCCGATATCGATTGTGAAATTTATAGAGTTCCTACGGCTAGCTAAGGTGGTGATGAGCTGAGGACACAATAGGGAGTCTCTAGTTAAGTCTATTAAAATCAAAAATCTTATAAAACTCATGGGCCACGATCAGATATCGAATACATCTGATATTTATTTGTCCAGCACAAACGACACCGAGCCTCAATGTGTCCCTTTTATAATTACTTAGACTAGGCTAAGCTAAGATTAATATTCTGTCGATCCCAGTATATCTTATTTTTAGGAAAGATTTTATTTTTTATACTTATAAATATTGATTTTCGCAGGACCCCTATAAAAAAAATAGTTTACCAACTATGACATTGATTTTCAAGTTCCTAAAACTTTTCTGCGCATTCGATCGATGTTTTGCTAAAAGTTTGAAAACATTTTAATTGAAAATAACAAGAAAAAAAATAGTGATGTGATTCAAAATAGCTGCAGTCAACAGCGAAAGCAATCAACGTAACAATGCAAAATTTGCAAAATCTGCCAAAGTTTAAGCTGTGAAAACCGCCAGCGAAAAACGCCAACAGAAATTAACTATTTAAAGTTCCCAACACGAGTAGCGTATCAGCTTTCAATTTGATGTAAAATACGTCGTGATTTGTCTGCTAAGCGTCGAAAAGTTCTTGTGCTACTGCTGCTGGCGACGCTAAAGCTAATTGCGATGGCTATGATGCCTGCAACACGAGCAAAATCGGGGAAGTGAAAGCGAGTGGCATAAAGTGAAGTGATTTTTTTTTTAGTGCGCGAAAGCTGAGGCTTTTTAGTAGCACCAAAAAATTAAGCAGCAGCCAATAGCCGAATTCTGCAAAAGTTTGATTGGCTAAATTTGTCGTCAAAATTAAGGGAAATCAATATAAAAATTAGGTGCTGAGAAAATTTAATTATGGTAAAAATGCAAATAAAATTTGTAAAAAGTTAAAAAAAAACAGTGCTGATATAAAGATTTAATTTAAATATCAAAATGCATTAAAAATTTAAATCACAATTAAAGAGGATTAACGAAATTTGTAAAGCAACAAAGCAAAAGTAAAAATACCAGGGTAAGCGCAAAGAGGGCTTCACCTTACACCTTCGACCACAACAGCTCAAAGCTCGCACACTTACTCCCGCTCGCTGTACGACCAACCAAGCGCTTGCCAAACTGGATTACAACACAGATAATAACGGACCATGGGAGAAAAATCCTGCTGTCGCCGTGAGCGCTGCTGGCAGCGCCGGCGGCAGTATTGGAGGCATTGTCGGCGGCTCAATTGGCCCTGGATCGGGCACAATGACAGCAGTGACAAGTGGCGCCAATGCGATTGGTATTACAACAACCACCGCAGCAACAGCCACACCAATAGCCAACACTGTCGGTGCTGGCATTAAGCCACTGCAACAGCAGTTACAACAACAATTGCTGCAACAGCTGCAACAAAGGCATATGCAACAACAACAACATCAACAACATTTACAGAGCGCAGTCAGCGCTGGCGCTGGCAGTGTCGTCTCAGTTGGTGGCACCAATAATTCTGCCGCTGGCGGCCATTCGCATTTGCATGCCACCCACTCACATCCGCATCAACATACACACGCCCATACACACGGGCATGCACATCAGCATGTACACCATCAAGCAGCTACTGTTGCACTTTTGCAGCAACAGCAAAAACAATTGCAGCATCAACACTCGCATCCGCCATTGGCGCCACATTCACATCCACCGCTACAGCATCATGTTTCACTTGGCGGTGCTGGTAGTCATCGCTATCAGACGATGATGGCCGCTGTAGCACAACAACAACAACAACAACAGCAGCAGCAGCTGCAGCACCAGCAGCACCAGCAACAACAACAAGCAATGCAACAACAGCAGCAGCAGCAACAGCAAGCAATGCAGCACCAGCAGCAGCAGCAGCACCATCATCATCTCCAACACTCTACACCGCAACATCATCGCTCTGCATCGCAACACTCTGCCGCCACTTTAAGGCGTCGCACACTTTCTCATGTTTCACGTTCTTATTCAGCATCAGCAGCCGCAGCGGTCGCCGCAGCAGCAGCTGCTTCCTCCAATGCAAATGCAAAGAACGCTAGTGGCGTGGGCGGTAGTGGTGGTGGTGGTGGCAGCAGCAGCATACATGTCAGCACCAGCGTGGAGCGGTCGCGTTGTCGATCACCGATGATGTTATGCCACAGTCACAGCGATGGCGAGTTTCCCATGTATAAAGGTAAGCGGCTCTAAAGCTTAGCATACACAGAGCGTTCATAGCCGAGCTGAGGTCAAAACACTTAGATGGTTCACAAGGTGTCGTAAGTGTCCTACTGTCGTATTCGTAAAGTTTTTAACGGCTAAATAAATAAATGTTTACAGGACTTCAAACCACAACCAACTTTTTTGTTTTAAATTTCAGTTTACAACACCTTGTGAACTCTCTAACTGTTTGCTCGCTCTCCTGGCGCTTATTAGCTCAGCTCTTAGGTCAGCTATAAGCTCTCTGTGCGCTTTCATTTTCTCCTAGGTTTCGACTGTGACAGGTCTCACTGTATATTCTATTTAGCTAGTTACGCATATAACAATTATCCTTTAATCACGCCAGTAGATTCTTTTGCTTCGTCGCCATCTACCAACACGGGCATGATGAGTGACTTAAAGAGTGTGGTTTTCGTACGTCTAGAGAGGATTTTACTACTTAATTGCCTGCTCAGTGCAAAGAAGCACTTGTTGGCAAGAGTGATTCTGCGTTGAAAATATTGTCCAAGCTTTAATCAATCCTATTGTAAATCAAAGTTTCAGACTGTATACAAAATTTAGGAAAACTCAAAAAAACTTTCATTAAAATTTCAAACCTTTTATTCGGAATCTTTAGAATAGATTGTTCCTAACGTTCTTTCGCATTTTATTAAATGAAAATTAATGCTTTTATGGAAAAAGCGGAAAAATCCAACAGCAAAAAAAAATTTAAGTTTGAATCTGTTATTTACATACATGTATGATTTTGGTTGAAGAATGGAAAACATTTTTATAAAAAAAAAGTAAGGGCGCCTGGGCCACACTGGAGAAGTAAAACTTGTTAATTGTAATTACATTTATGTTACTCTGTTTCCTTTATCTGTATACTCTATCGATACCAAAATCGATAGTAACATCCATCAAAACATCGATAACAAAATCGCTACAAATATCGATAACAAATACGGTAAAAATATCGATAGCAAAATCGATAACACTATCGACAGAGAAATCGATAACAATATCAATAAAAATGTCGATACGAAAATCGGTAAAAGAAGCGATAACTAAATCGATAAAAATATCGATAACAAAATCGACAAAAACA
>NW_016169636.1:0-17092 GCF_001687245.7 Rhagoletis zephyria
TTATTAGCAACTTTTCAATTTAAAGTTCTCGTGTGTTTGGTTTTTATTTTCATTATTTACCTCAAAACACGTGACGCGTACGGTGGCAAATAGTAATAAAATTTGTTGACTGACAAAACTTTTTCGGCGCAATTAGAGGAGGGTTCGAAGGGAGAAGGATCTATCGAAAATTTAAAGGGGATGATATTTGAATATATTTATTTTTGATTTTGATTTATTTCATATTTACCGCTTAAGCCTTATTCGAAAATAAAATTTTTCAACAACGACCAGAAGAATCGTTATTTCTTCCTTTTAAAATCGGGTTAGTAAAATGATTTCTACAATAACGCAGTCAGACCCTAAAGTTGATAATATAAAAGTCCTAAACAGTTGCCTTAAGCCTTACAATTCTCTGCCGAGAGCGACCACTATTAGAAAAACGTTTGGAATGATGGTCGGACCAGGAATCGAAGCTTGGTCCTCACGAATCATAAGGCGCACCTTTAACCACCAAACTACTGCGGTTGCTAGTGATACGTATTCACTTAGTTATAAAATTTTGTGAACACCACGAAATTGTTGATCACATTTAATTGCCAGTAGAAATATTTTACCAGGTAGGTCATTGAGCCCTTACTGCTCTACCTCCGTTAATAAATTTTAATGAAACATAATAACATCATAACTTGAACATGAACATAAAAGTCAGATACTATCTACAAGAATTTGCATATGTAAACAGGGGATTATACACTTCCATATGAATTTTCAACTTCAATAACATGAAAACATAAACAGTAATGGCTCATCAAAGCTGGCAGAGCCATCTAAAACGAGCAATATGAACATCATATTTAGTATAATGCTTGCCAATGACCAAGCTAATAAGACACAAAAGGGTTTCAAATGAGCTCAAGGATATTATAACTTTAACCATGCCACCGCATTGCTGAATTTTCAATTAAAAATTTCATAAAACGTTGCAACCCCCACAGAACGTACTCGTACATATGTGTGCGTGTGCACTGCTCTGAAGTCCAAAGAAGTTAAATCTACTTTATTTAATAATAAAATGCAAACGTGTGTACTGCGCAAGGAATATATGTATGTATGTATTACAAGAGTGTGAATGTGTTTGAGTGCGGCCATGCGTAAATGAAAATTGTGGGCGACATATACTACGTATAAAAAAGGAAGTGCGTATGCACTGCAAAGCTTGCTGAGAACAAGGACATGTTGCACGTGTCCAAAGGATTTAAAAGTAGGCAAATATGAATGTAGGATTACAACTAATGCGAGTTGAGGGCTGTGAAATAGGTGCGTAGAAACACTCATACACATATACATATATGTTTTTCGGTAACTAAGGGGCAAAGTTGTATGAAATATGCACGAGTGCATTGGTGTTGCTGCAAATATTTGATTAGCTGCTCTCAGCTTTTTTCATAACTAACAAACTTTGCATACAATCAGTTAACCAGACGCACAAACAAGTGCGGTGTTGTGTTTCTATACATACATATATGTTTGTACATACATACTTGCAATGTAGCATATGTAGCAATGGGAAGTGAGTAAAGATTAAATATACATACACCCTGTACAATTTTACTGAGGATCGACAAGAGTTGTAGAAGCTGACAAGTTCAGTGCATTTACAATGACGTTTTACGTTGCATAAGTGTATAAATGTCATGTGATTGCGCACAAACTCTCGCACAAGCATTTATTTGAGTCAGGAAAAAAATTTGCCAAAAATTAATTTCTACATATGCATTTATGTATGTATGCACCTATATTCTTGCACTAAATACTTATTTATATGTAGCTCTATGTTTTCATAACATACTACATAAATACATATTTATGTACATAGCAACCAAATGACGTAAACTTACTTCCTATGATACTTTTAGGACGTGTGTCATATTCTATGTTCATGCATACATAAATATGTATTTAAGCCGATTCTTGATTCGTGAAGAAATAGCTTATAAAAAGATTCACAAAAAGCACAAATTTACTCATGCGGACACAACATACCCTCTTACCCCTTTTATCTTAACAAGTCAGAGTTGCATATTTAAAATATTTTGTGTTTTCATAACAATTTGTTGACCTTAAAGATATTATTTTTGCTATTTTCATTGCAAATATTGTGTTGAAAGACTAAATAATTTTATGAAATAATATTATAGTTTTTATAAAAAAAAATCGTATAGCTTTGCAAAAGTTTCTGTGAATTTATACAGATAATAATTGAAAGAGGCTGGTCGACCTCGCCGCAGCACGAAACACAGCACTAACACATTAACACCAACTCAAAAATATGTTCCCCGATCAATGGACAAAAAAAATGTAAAACATTTTTATAGAAGCGCACCTTTCGCTCCGAGCATTCCAGACATGCGTTCCATCTGAGGATCCAACATCGACTCTGATGACTACTTAATTGCATCTAAGATCCGCATACGCATGCCGAGAGGTTTCGAAATCGACTCTCAATACCAGTTACGGAGAGAAGGCTTCTCAACGCATATGAACCGCAACACAGTTATGTTTGATAAAGTAGAACCAAGAGAGTAGGGACGAGGTAAGAACAGCAATAAATAGCTTAAAAACAAAACAAACAAGATCTCAGTCTCTACCAGCTGACCTGTTCAAAAACAGTAGGGAAAAGCAGTTAGAGAGCATGTTCCAGCTTTTAAGCAGAATTTGGTCTGATGAATACATGCCCAAAATTTTGATTCTCAGTGTACTTTGCCCAATATACAAGAAGGGAGATCTCGCTGTTCGGGTCAATTCCCATGGATAAGACTTATATGCGCTTCCTAGCAGTCCTAGTCCTAAAGGTGATACTGTGGAAAACTGAAGCTGTTCATGAACCATGTCGGTATGGCTTCAGACCTGGAAAACTCACCTTAGACCAATTTTTCATAAAATGTCAATTCCAAAAAAAGACCATGGGTAACCAACTCGAAACCAGTTATAGTTACGTCGACTTTAAAGACAGTCTTGGCAGTCAAAGAGAAGCTGTCTTACAAATCTTATCTAGTTATGCACAGTGACGTTGCACACAACCTGTAGCTCCATCCAAATTGAGACCAATTTTAGACAAGACGATTCTCTCGCATGCTATTTCTTCAATCTGATAATCGAAAGTTTTATATGAACTGCTAGTCTGAATCACAGCGACGCCATATACAGCAAAGGTGCTATGCCGATGCAGGTGGCATTGGCGTCATTGATCTTAACCTAAGGATCGTAAGCACAGCATTTAGCATCTAGCTTAGAGAAGAAGGCAAAATAGGTCGGTCTAGCGGTTACTTGAGCAAGAGTATTTTCTATCAAGACTGAAATTGCATTCAGTTATAATCCTGAAGTAGCGAAGAACTTTGTCGACCTAGGATCCAACAAAAATACCACCATTAATGTCAGCCCGGACATGAAGCGGAGATATTTCTTGCCAGTAGGAAATTCAAAAGCAAAGAGGATAGTTCTCGGTATAAGACACTTAAAGATATAGCAAAATCAGGTTAGATTAGGCATTTGATCAACCGGTAATTTCGTATTTTTCTTTGACTACTGAAACCAACGAAAAATGAGTAAAGATTTATGTACTTTGGTACTGACTGATGAGCCGACTAAGAAAATTCATAACAAAAAATAGTTTTCTTGAAGCTTCTTGGAAAATGTTAGAAGAGTCAAATACCAACGATTTTTTATAAGCTCTAAGGCTGGTGTTAATCAATGCCTTGATATTTTCTGTACAGGGAGTATAGACCAAATGTCGACTTCTGACCGATAAAATTTGTGGCTAACTTTTTCCTACAACATCATGTTGATATCATTTTCCTTCGCGAGAATATGTACCCGTCTACATTTAAGATTCAGTTTGACACTACGGTGTCAAGTATTAGTTGTACATATATATTTAAAGAAAACTTATTAAAGAGAATACACTTAGAAGAATGATGCTCGTCATGCTCCTAGTATCTGCATAATCAGCGTAAATATTACTATGTGCTTACATACATATGTACATACATACGTGTCACGCACGGACGCACCAGGAAATTGATTTACATTTTGAAAATAAATGTCTTTCCGCATGGTATGCGTTAAAAAGTGAGTGAAAAATGCAGACAGTCCCAAAATTTGTAAGCCACAATGCCATTACAAAATTTTAATTTAATATCGCGCGCATGCCGCAGACACAAAGAATCTGCACACATACATACGTACACTATTTAATTTATTCACACATACTTGTCCAAAAATTAGTCGACATGCGATCATTTTAAGACTGACGAATGCACTCATAAATGTAGACACTTGGAACACTTTGTCTGCGGAAAATGTTAAAATAACGGATGGATAACAAAAGCTGTGCATATTTTTAGGCATAAGGATGTACTAGTACAACACAACAAAAAATAAATTAAATCAGTTTAATGATGTCGGTTCACTAACTACACCCCTTCCATGTATGAAGGAGCAGTGTTGGCAGATTTTTTCTCAAAAAACTGTAAATTTCAGGAAAAAAACATAGACACAATAAACGATTCATTTATAGTAAAATGATAAAAACTGTCTAATTATACTAAACTGACCAAAAATTGGCGTTATAAAATGGAACAGTTAAATTACGTTTTGTTAAAGCATTTAATTTGCTTTGTTAATTTTTTTCTACCATTTGATTCGAAACCTTAAATTAAGTACCTCCTTAAAATGCCAGGGAGTGCTGAAGTTTCTTGTTTAATTCGAATTCATTTGGGAACAAATTCTGTCGATATTTTCTGTGGCGACTGGAATGCAAAGGGCAGCTGAAATCAATTGTTTGAAATGAGGAAACTCTGCTCCTTTAAGCTCTCCTTTTATCTAAAAAATGGTATTACAAACAAAAAAATAAATTGCAAATTTCGAAGAAAATTTGAATCTGTACCAGGTGGTTATTTAAATATTTAAAACCATTTTAAACTAAAAAACGGTAATTAACAATTAAAACTGTGAATCTGGCAACATTTAGAAATAGCGAAGACACTTTCAGTGTCACATAAAAGGACGATAATGTGTAATATTTACAAATGAAATTATGTGTAGTGCACATTAGACCGAGTCGGTGCCCATACTAAGTTAAATATACACAATCTCTACCACATTAAATACAACTCTACTCTTCATTAAACTAAATATTGTAGTAAGGGAAACATTTTTTTTCTTTAGAGGCGTAAACGGTTTTGTTGTTTTATTTAAAAGCATTATTACTAAACTCGTATTTACATAAAAACTCATACACTTGATTATTGGCCTGTTAGCCTTTCGGCCGAAGTTTATCGCATGCCATGGCGTATGAGTTATCTATCAACATCAACATTTACTTCGGGCGAAAGCTAAAAGGTCAATGTAACTTTTTTGTTTATTAATTTATTTTTTTCGCCTCGAGGGGATAGCTTTCTAAAATGTTTAGTTTTATGAAGAGTAAAGTTTTATTTAATGGGATAAAAATTGAGTTAGTTGTACTTATTAGATACGTTAAGGAGGCATTCTAAGGTAAAAGGATCTGACATTGATAAACAACACACAAAATTGTCTTTCCAACCATGTGACACACTTTTTTTTTACTGTTTCCTACACACTTATGCTTGGAATCGGGTTAAAAAAAAAAACATATACGATAGTTTGTAACTCGATTAAGGTAAAATTTGTGGAATTGATACCTTTGAGATCCATTATGAGCAACGTCTTATTCTCAAACATATTTAATTAGAAGAATAGCGAAGCACCGAAAGATGAGAAGGATATTTTCGTGGACCCGGATGTAGCACATTTCCATTAGCACAGGCCTTATGGCAAAGAGCAGTAACAGCAGATCACATAATATGCCACCGCCAAGTTTTATCTGCTACTTACTTGTCTTCCAAGAATGAATTTATTTTGATGCGAATCACTGAAACGCGGTGTTATGTAAGGGCCCTTGTGTATTTCTCAATAACACGTGGATCGATCTGTGATGGCTTGTAACCGAATAGTGTTTTGTTGCGATAGGTTAATTATAGTAGCTGTAACACGAAAAACTGTTCCTTCCCCCAGTTAGATAACGTTACATGTGGTGCACATAAAGGTCTGACTTAGGGGCCACATATGTTAATCGCTGCTACCCCAAGGAATACTTTACCAATATTTTTTTTTGTATTCTTTTTTCTGGTATTTTTTACTAATCTATTTAGTGATTTAAGTAAAATCCATTAGATCTTGGAGTTGGTAATCTCCAGGAAGCGCACTTTTTGAAGCAAAAGTTATTTAAAGAGATAGCTTGTCTTCTTTCTGTGGGTTATAACATCAAGGCGATCGCCAAACAGCCAAACACTAATATATGTGTAAGCGCCATTTTTTTGTTTTGTCTTTTTCTGCATTCCTTTACAACCAACGGAAGCCAGTATGTCAGACCAGAGACACTAGTTGAAGGTATATAAGTTTATCCATTATCTCGCCGAGCT
Source organism: Rhagoletis zephyria (assembly GCF_001687245.7). NCBI lineage: Eukaryota > Metazoa > Arthropoda > Insecta > Diptera > Tephritidae > Rhagoletis > Rhagoletis zephyria. Next base: position 6,483 of record NW_016169636.1, read on the forward strand.
TAAAGGTTGAAAACTGTCAATCAATTCCATAAATATAGTGCGAAGCACTTCCCTTCGTCATTCTCTTGGTTCCCTACTTTAGAAACTCCAAGATCAAGTACTGTAAGACATTCGATATGATGTCACTGTAACTTAAAGTGTCCAAAAGTCGGTAGTCTTGGAACTGGCAATTGCTGTAGGTGGCTAAATCTTTCTAATAAAATGAATTGAGTAACAGGAATTTAGGAGCTGGGCTTGTCTCAACGATTAGCCTTGCTGAATTTATACATCGATGATGAGGGTTCGATCCCTGTTGACGCCAAAGAAAGAACTATGATGAAGTATGATGTGGTGATCTTCGAAATAGCAGCTTTAACTTCTACCACTTAAATTTTTTTGCCTTGTAATCTTGGGGAAAACGAATTGAATTTTAGTAGGTATTTTACAAAAAGTAGGAGGAAATACATACATATATTTGAACAGTTCTTGGTAGAGAATTCATTTATGAACTATTTACATATTTGGGTAGCTAAATATGTACAAAAAATGTAGCAGAGCCTTAATTACAAATAACCTTAGGTAAGTGTACGTGCGCACGATAAACAGAACGAGGACGAGCAGACGAACGCCAACTGACAGGCGAGTAGTTACATACAACAACAAACATGTCTGCGGTTAAAAATACTTTGCGACACAATTTAACCAACCAGTATCATCATCATCAGCAGCCGCCAAATGACAGACATGCAATATTCAACGGCACAAACAAGCAGCTACATAAGTTTCCACAGCAACAACAACGCGAAAAGTTGCGAGCGTCAAATGTGACAGTAATGCGCGTCTGAGTGTCTTTAATGTGCCTGAGTGTCGAGTTGGCATGCGAATGGGGGTGCGACGCATGGGGATGTGTTTATTGTGAAGAACCCTGCAGAGAAATGTATGGGTTTCGAATTGGATGAATTTCTGAGTAGTTTAGTTATTGAGTGCTGCATTTTTTCAACTACAAGGTTTTCAATCAATTGGTGTGTAGTGTGCTAACGACTTCCTGGATTTATTTGATTGGCTTAATGTACAAAATAACAACCATATGTGAAGATTTATCAAACAGAATGAAAGAAATTACCTTAAAGATGCCACAATGTCAGAACCGCTTTGTCTCCAAAAAAAAAAATTGACAAGGTATGAAGAAAAATGGGATCCCAAATACATTATTAATTAAACCCTTAGTTAATTTAAAAAAAAAGAACCTATTTTGTGCAGTTTTTCTATAGTCAACCTGCTAAGCTCAGCTTAGTAACCCGATTTGTGCCTATCTTCAGTTGGTGCAGACTATGTAGTTTTCGTTTTCCAGAATAGTTCTGGTAAGAACTTGGCCTTAAGTTTTCCTTCCGGGTTTTTTTTTGTGATGCTATGTGTTCATGTTTGTGACAGCCCCAATTGCAGCCACTTGAGCGGCGTCGCATAAAAGCGAGTGCCAACTCCATCAACGCGCAATCAAAGTTATTCTGCAACACATTCTTGCAGCGTTAAACAGCAGTAAATGCAAAAACCTGAAGCAACAACTTCGCGATGGCGCTTGCAATGCGCCAGTCCAAAAACTCTTCCCACCTTCGCACTTTTTCATACTTACTGAAACAAAGTTGCCCCCGAAATACTGTCGCTCATTTCCACAAGTTCCACTCCTCTTTCTCTCCTCAATGCTCAACATGATCCCACATGCCTTCCAATTTTACCCTTTTTTGCGTGCACTGTGTGCAACTTTTTAATCAAATTATGTGAAATTTTCCTTGCTGATAATTTTTTGAAAACTGTTTGAAGAATTGGATGCGCGGGCGTCTCACTGATTTACCCATCATATGCAGCTTCAGTACCGTGGCGTGCGGCTATGCACGAAGTTAGCAAACCTGTCATAATATTTTCGTTCAGGCGCAATTTTTAATTGAATTTTTCAAGTTTGCAATGTCTGTGCAAAAAGAGAAGTGATTTTGTGGGTTTATTGTATTTAGTTCAGTTTTAATTGTATTAGCGTTTGGTTTTCTTGCGGAGCGTTATGATTCTTTTTTGTAAAGATTAAAGAGTCTTAATTTCTTGGAGTTCGAGTTTTGCTTTTTCATATATCTTAAATTGTGTAGCCCTTTTGCTACATATGTATATACAAATCTATATCTATAATATATATCTTTATAAGATTTTCCAGCCGCAACACTGCAGTAGCTAATTATAAGCTATAGCAAAATATTCTATGTACTAAGAAGGGTAGAGCGAGGAGAGCTCCTCCGGCTGGTTATAAATTATTTGCATAAACTTAACATTTAAGGGGAAGCTGTGACAGTGAGTAACCAGTGCGATAGTTCGTCTCACCACATGAACTCCATTTCGACAGTCCTCTGCCAATACAACCATCACAACTAAAAGCTTCGGCTTCGGGAGATTGAACTCAATCGACCATCTCCGGTCCACCCTCGGACAAAAGACCTTTCAGTGGCACATGTTCCGCCCAGCAATCTCTAAGTTGGCATGAAGCCTGTTTATATTCCGACTCTCTTTTATTTTCGGTGAGATTGCCTCGATGGTGTCTTTCATGGGCAGCTCATCTAACCGGGAGTTTCCAACAGAATTAACTAATCGGCTCCAGTCTATTCACGAAGAGATCCGTCTTGTCTAGGACAAAGTCAAAGGGCCTCGTGCATAAAAGCGTATTAGAGTTTCCAAATCCTAAGTCAGTCAAGCACCCGGTGCCTCTGTGTCCGATTGCAGCCCTGATGCACCATTCCTACCTACGTTGAAATCCTCGATGGAAGTGGTCTGATTCCAATGAGACTCCACAAAACATCATTAGCATAATTACGGTTTTTCAGAATCATGAAATAATCTTAGGAGATATGATTTAGCTCTTACCAGTCATAGTAGGTTGGAAAGCATTGAGGCAAGAATAGCGGTGGTTATCTTATACAGCCTAAGTAACAAGATGAACTCGATTCATTCTAACTAGGATTTAAAGCGCGTCCACTGTTCGCAGAGCCCTTAGTCGCCAGGTTCAATTACCTCCGTGATCAAATCGTATGGGTATAGTGAATTTTAATTCTTAGTAAAAGCGCGAGGTATCCGCTCTTTGGGAATCGCCCGCCACCCTTTCCTTGTTAACGACTACGATTTAAGAAGTCGCCAGCTTATGAAGCATTTCTATTTAATCTGCGTGGAATGGTGGCACCGCTTCATTTCACGATCCGCGACTTTTCTATTGCAGAGCCTGTGCACTGCGGGAAAAAGTGAGGTTCTTATACACTGCAGTATTCTCTATCGAATTTACAAATTGTGTAAAGACCAACATACTCTTGATGTATGCATGTTGAGCTCCTTGTAGGCAACCAGTGGCGGATCCAGCGGGGGGGCTTTGGGTGTTAAACTACGTGTCAGGCAGTAGCGGAAACACGGGGGGTATTTTAACACCCAAACCCCCGGCTGGATCCGTCACTGTAGGCAACCAACTCTTGAGCACATACGAATAGGTTTTATTAGTCTGAAAGCCTTAAAGGGGATGTGTTATTTTTGAACATTTTCCATGCCCTGAAGACTTATTCGTTATTGTAGATAACATCCAGCCAACAATACGACACCTCCAGAAGTCGATTTGGTTTCATAGAAAATGGGCGTCGATTAAAAACTTAAGTGACAAATGTTATTTAAAACTTAACATATAAAAATATTTTGTTATACATTTCTTAGTTCTTTCGTTATTGGCAGTCTGATTTCGTGATTAGTGACATAGAAATATCCAAAAGCTTAACTATTACCCATTTGTTTATTTTAAATATTAAATTTTGAGTAAGAAAACTATAGGCAATGACACACACACACACACTTTACTAAACTAACACCACGCTTCTGTGCACACTTTAAAAGAAAATCCAAAAGTGTGGAAACCTTAAGGAAACAAGTATTTGTAGCAAAAGCAGCAGAAGTAACCAATTTTACGATTAATTGAACCAAAAAAACATATTGTAAGTAACTGTAAAAGTTAGTAAATTTTCCGTCCGATGTGTTCTTTCGACGAGTAACTGCTGTTTACATCATCAATGCAAATCAAAAATATTTTCACTTGATTGCATTACTAATACATGCATGTATGCACACACACACACACACACACATACACAAATAGAAGAGTTGCTGTTATTTTTACTGATATAGTTATAACTACTACTTTGAATGACTCCCATCTACTGCTTACCTTTTTCCTTATACTTTTCGTGCATCTTTCCTAAGAATTTCTTCCCGCCGACCTTTCCTTCCGCCAAAGGAAGTGCATGTGATTCTATTTGCAATATTTGCATGCTGTATCTGGATGTGCGTGCGTGTGTTGCCACCAATGCATATGCAAAATATTTGAAATGAATAATTTTTGAATAAAATACAGTATAAACATGCATTTCACACACCGGCAAGCACACATACACGTATGCGATTGTACTTATACATACATACATATGTACATATATGTGTATTTATGAATATGCTTGCATTCAAAGCGATGTAATGTTGCAAGGCAACCGTTATTTGCGTTATTTTTAGGAAAAATGTATTCTTACGCTTCAATAGAACAGAAAATCAGCGTCTGCATTTGCATACATACATACATATATATATATATATATATATATGTATGTATGCACAAAAATGCATGCAAATAGAAAAATAAACATACTAGATTTTGCTGCAATTTGTATTTTAAATATTTGCATTCCAAAAAAAATCTGCAGCTTTTTTGTTATCTAACTCAAGCACGCACACATGCATATTTGTAGGTAAAAGGACATTCGCATTTGAGGGAAAATATATTTGTGCAGCAGTAGGGAAGTATCTAATGCATGATTTATGCTTGCAATCGCATCAAAGCAAAGGAAATGATCTACGGTTGAGTTCACTGAAATTTTGATTTTGCTAAGAAGCTGCTTGCGCCAAAGGTAACTGATGATTGCTGTTAAGCTATTTGCTTTGTTTTTTTTTTTTGCTGTTGTTTTGTTAAAAGTCTACATACCACGCGATTTTACATTTGCTAAGCTCCTTATTGCAGTCTTTGTATTTTCAAAATCGGCTTAAAAGAGGTCGAGATTTTAGGTTTTTAGTTCCAAATATATTAAAGGGACTCATTTATTGAAAATGCACTATTTTTTTTTATAATGAATAGACCGATTTTGACAGTCAGGTCACGCTGAATATTTTTTAGAAGTCTGGACTTTTATATTGGCATCAAGTAAATCCTGATTTAGTGTATTTTATGTATGAACTAAACAAAAAAATAGTCTCCCTATACTCTGGCCCAAAAACTATTTTTCGGACAAACGTGGCGGCACTTTCGTTACCACGAAGAACATAGAATAAAAGGGAGCCATAACACAGCCAGCATCCAAATTTTCTTTGGTCTTTGGTTTATTCTGTCAAACTGGTGCTCTCGCTTTATTGCAGTCTATTATTCTTGCTTCATTTTGCAAGGGATTTATAATTATTTGCGAAATTAAAACAAGTGAATTTTAAGCAAAAAAAAAAAAACAAAACCGATTACAATTCTCATATAAAAATTTAAGAATTCTGTTAATATCTTCATGATTTACATAGTGATCGCATCTAAACCAAATTAGTATGGGACCATATCTGAAGTAGCACTGTTTGCTGTTGAAAAAGAATTATAGAAATCTGTTGACGTGGTCCAAAGTTATGCGGTAACATATATTATAAAAAAAAAAATCCGATGAATTGATAACCTCCTTCTTTTTTTGTAGTCGATTAAGAAATAATACAAAAAATGGATATGAAAAATATAAGGTCTATACAGATATTTTTGAGATAACTTTTTGAGTTTTTTCTTTTTGCTGTATTTTAAATAAAACTGTATAAGAGATGTTATGTTTTTTTTTCTAAAAAACAAATTGCATGTTCGGATTAGATGCTCTAGATATGTTCCGATTTTTGTCCACAGCAATCTGGTCAGCATAAGCATACTTCAAGTCCTTCTAAGAGATCTAATTAAAAATCTCGAAATTTTTTGCGAAAGTTTTTGCAACAACTTTGAACGGTTCTTGTTAAAGAATAAACCGATTTTATATAAAAAAATAATCAAAATGAAAAACTAATAAAATAAATAAAAATAAAATAAACTTGTCAATATGTGAGTGCCGTATAATTATGATAAGCACTATACGCACTTGTCATTACCACCTCTACCACTAACAATGTATAAAGCTCAATTCAGACGTAGAGTCAGTGTCAATATCAACAGCTTATAAATAAGCCACGAAGTAAGAGACTGAGGGGGTATGAAGCATGAAAGAATAGTATGTGAGTGCTCCACTTAAAACGCTTTACATAGCAAAGTAAATTAAGTACAATATGAAAACTCTTTTCAGTGGTTTAAGCTCCAAAAAATTAGGGTGTGGCAACGAAATAATTAGAAAAAAAATTTTCATCAAAACTTCAGGAATAGCAAACTTTCTTTGAAATTTTTGTGAAAATAGTACTAAGGTATGCAAAACTAATGCAAGCGAAGCTGATTTTAAAGTATCCTTTTATTCAAACAAACAAGTTTTGAAGCAAAGGCTAATTTCCAATAACTTTAACTTAGTATATTATTTTTATCCTTCACTGAAATAAGCTCTTGACGAAGCACTGTAACCAAACTTCAGCAAAAAAAAATTTTTTATATTTAAAAAATATGCCGTAAAGAAGTATTTAATTAGCTGTTATTCTTACTTCCTGCTACGTTTTATAAATTTCAAACTCTTGACATTTGTTTATTTAAATTTAATTTAATAACACCTGCACGCATACGAATGTGTATATAAGTATGTACATAGTAAGTATGTATGTATATCTTTTATTATGCTTTTTCCAATTATTTCGTTCGTTACGCTAAAGCCTCTTAAAAATTTTGTTTACAACAAAGTTTCTTGATACTTTTTTAAAATACATACATACATTTTTTTTTAATTTAGAGAAGAAAGTAAAAGTTACAAAGAAATGGAAAATAATTATGAAAATAAAAAAAATTTAAATACAAACAAATAAACTGACACAAAAAGTCAAAGTGAAAGTGAAAAGCAGAGCAACCAAACTGCAATAACAGGAAATGGCAGAAAGTAAAGAAAACAAAACAAATAAGAGCAACACATTTGCAACTGTATTTGCTGCCAAGGGAAAATCCCTACAAACATACATACTTACCTACACAGAAACACACATCAAGACACATTTAAGCCAACATTAGCTGACGTCAAATCTGAATGAGGTTATAATTAAAAAAGTTTTCCTATTTCGCTGCATGACATTTGCTGCCAGTTTGAGGCGTGCGCGCACCGGTGTTGCCAACTTGGCGAAAGTGCAAGTGAAAGCGCTGGAAAGGGACCCACATTGCGACGTGGGCGAGGGTCGAAGAGTATAGGGACAAATTATGTGCCTAATAATGCGCGCGACTTCTTGTAATTAGCAACAGTAACGGCAACAAACAAGAATAACAATAAAAGCAACAATACCTAGATATCAGTAAGAGTGACAGCAACGTTGGCAGGATATCAGAGGGCGAAAAAAATAACAATTATCAAAAACACTTTCAACGGTAAATGTAATGAGATTTGTGTGCAAAGCGGTATTAGAATGGAAAGTTTCAAGAACTCAGCTGTCAGTTTATAAACTTCGAATCAAAACTGCCAGCATTCAGCAGGCAGCAAACAGACAGACAGACTGAGGCACTGTAATGTTGTCAACAACAACCACATTCCTAAAATGGCTGACTGATTGACGATGCTCGGCTCTTCTGATCTACTTGGACTTTAAGCAGCGCGCATGGGGGCAACCGATTTGGTAGGTAAATAAAAGCTTATAACAAAAATCTGAAATCTGTTGGCATTTGCCGGCATTTTAAAGCATTAAAGCTGAAAATTCGTAATTCACTGATTTTCTTCTCCGGAAAAATTTCGCGCCAAGCATTTATTCATAGAAGTTTCATGAGTACCTCTAAAATATGAGCATTCTTCACTTAAATAATCTCAGCGCGACAATATTAAAAAATATTATTATTAACAAAGTTCAGCCAGAGTCTACGAAATGCAATTAATTTCTGCCTCAACCAGTAGCAATGTAGAGCCCCGAAGTCTCTCTATGTAATTTCGTCACTATGTAATTTATAATAGAATCCTCGCTGCTTAGAACTTTGCTGCAAGTTTTAGTTATATTTAACTAATTTTCTTCTGTTAAAGTTTCGACTCCAAATTATGAGAAAGCTAAATTCCACTGAAATTTCGAGTGTTGATGTGAAAATATTCAAAGCCAAGCTGCTTTTGGCAATCGAAAAAGAAGCCATATTGCTAAGGTTCGCTTAGTTTATAATGCAATTTTGTTAAAAATAAAGTTTTAAACCTATTTGGGGTGAACATCAGTGTTACCGCTGAAAATTTTTCGAAAGTGGCAAAAAAAGTGTCACAGCCGAAAAAAAGTGTCTTCATGTCAGTCGAATCGTTTATACCATTGTATGTAAAGACTTTCATTATTTTACCTTTCGAAACTTATTAGGGCATATTCATAATGGAAATAAAATCGACTCTAACGTTATTTTTAGCTTTTTCTCAACGAAAAATCTGCCAAAAATACTGCTTATAGTAGGCTTTATTTCATCAATGACTATGCCCCATCATCATTTTCTGTCAAAAATAATTTTTTCTCTTAAAATAATAACCCATTGATGAATGACATATCACATTTTGCATTTAACATGAAAACAAAATTGCAGTTAAAAAAGTACTTACATCCTTAAATAAATAATAAATTTAACACAATTAAATTGGGAGAAATGCTAAACTACAAAAACGGGGCATTAATTCATTCTACTTCTGGACATTTATTCGGAAAATGTTTGACATAATAAAAAGGTTGAAATCAATACAAATGCCAGAAATGTAATTCTTAAGTGCCTTTGAAAAGTAAATACTAAAACATTTTTAAACACGTAAGGAAAATATAATTTATGAAGGAATTGTCAAAATGTGTATATGGAATTTTAAATCAAAGAAAAGGAGCAAAGGTCGCATGATTTTTTGGAAAAGTTTCAAAATAAGCCTAATGTTAAAAAGTCGGTGTCAGGGCGCATCGATCTCCAAAAAGTGTCAATTTGTTAACTGCTTTTTCGGAGATCCCCGACTTCTTTCTAGACTTCCACAAAGTCTTGTTATGTCTGTGTGCTTTCAAAATAACATTCTCCTTGAAATCGCTCTTTTAAATCAAAATTGAGTTTTTGGTTTGGCGTATGAACCAAAATATTTACCCCTGATTATTTTGATTATTCTCTACGTAGAATCAAAACTATTCGTAATTTAAGTTGCAGAAATGATGCATCATGAGTTGCACTTTTTTGCATTTGATCTTCCTGATCTTTTCACGAATTTTGGCTCGAATAAAACGATGGCGTGGTTAACAGGCCTACAAAACTATGCCCGATTTTTCCACCGCGTTGAATATTTTCGGAGCTGGAGCATCTCCGTGGGTTCGTACGTCATGACCAAGCCAGTGCAGCCACTGTATTTTAATTCGCCGCACTATGTCTATATCATTGCAAAGCTTAGGCAGCTCGTCGTTCCATTGCCTGCGGTATCCGGTGTCGCCAACGCGTAAATGCCCGTAAATATTTCGCAATTTTTTTTTTCTAATACTCTAAAGGCCGTCTAATCAGATGCTGTCAATATCCATTATTCAGCGCCACATGCCAGCAAGGGAACGATGAGTGACTTATAGAGTGACAAAAGCGGACTTTACTCACGATGCTGTGAAACAAAGGTGGCGCCTTCCGCGGACCGCTAGTCCTCTCTTTGTCGATTTGTTCACCCTTTCGTTGACTTCACAATATTTTTTTCGCACTGGTGATCAATATTGTACCTATTTGCCGAAAATTGCTACCTAAGAGTAAATATCTAGCTTTACAATATTTTCTACAAAGCATGGCCATGAAAGACTTTTCTCCGAGCACTTGAAGCCAAACCTATGTTTAACCAATACTTATGCCCCATTACAAAGGAGGAAGGCTATTGGAATTTCGACACTGGAAAAGCGTTGAAATACCTTGGAAAATAAGTGAAAATTTGCTGATAACTTATTTGGATACGTTCCAAATGTAGGCAGTTAAATAATATGGTTGTACCGAATGTACGTTCAAATTTAAGTGGCTGAAGAGTGGGTACAATTCTACCTAGTTTTACGTCACTATTTCGCACCACTTGTTCGCTTGTGGCGTGTGTGTATATGGTGAATTTACCAGGTCTAAAGCCACACTGATAAGACCTAAACAATTCGTTGATGCTGGGCCTCAGCCTTTCACACATGCATTACACTATCTTAAATTAAGACCCTAAGATTTAAAGCTGTAGAGTATTTTAATTTATGTAGTGTAGCTTGGTGTAGTAAAAATAATAAATTAAATAAAAGTGTCCAAATTTAAATACGGAAATTTTTAGATAAGCTTACAGATTGAAAATATTAAACGACCAAGCGATGAAAATAATAAATTCAAAATAAAATTATCATTTTTTTAACACGTACGAAAAACACAATCTCACTAACGCATAATTATGCAGCTACACAATTGACATTGG
>NW_016169638.1:0-17090 GCF_001687245.7 Rhagoletis zephyria
ATCGGACCAAAGTTATAATACGATTTCATGCTCATGAAAGGTATAATTAGCAATGCCGTCACTAAGAAATAATTCGACTTTTACATTTTTGAAGACGTTGAGGGTAATATTGACAAGGCCACCTTCGAAAGCATGTGCAACTAGCCTCTAAGTCATGGAGTAGATTCTGTGCTGGTAAATTGGATTCGCTCAATCCTCGCATAAGATTTCGTTACGATTCAGGCAGAAGGGTGTCAATTTATCACGTGTGGAGTTCATCGGGGCTGTCCTCAGGGCGGTGCGCGTTCTCGCTATCTCTGGTGCTAGGTAATTGGTTACTAACCGGTTAAATTTAACGGCTCTACGGAAATATGTCCAGCCCTATTGCATATTATGTGACCTACAAAACCTTCTCAGTAAATTTTTTGCAGGATAGCGCAAATTAAACTGACTATGATTGACGCTTAGTCTTCGCAGATAATAAATAAACGAAGATTTGAAACTGGCTAAATTGATGGTTTTCACGGATATGTGTACGATGCACTAATAAAACTGTTATAATTATGATACATAGATCTTATTAGCACTTTTAGGCTAAACTGCAAGTTTTTGGTAAAAATGTCGATTCTATAAAATACAAGTCTTCTCCAGGCTTAACAAATTTAAAATCCGATTTGGGTTTGCATGAAAAACCAGACGGAGCAAAAGTCACTAAAGAGTTTTCTTTGGAAATAAACTGTTTCATCGAAGAAGAATATATAGGAATTAGCGTTGTTTAAATTTTATTGGTTGGAAATCGAAGATTTATAAAAACTGTCGAAACAAGAAAAGAGTTGGAATGAATCGAATTAGATATAATACTAATAATACAACAATTTTGAAAATTTTAAATATAATTCGCTCTTTTTATTTACCTATGCATGTGAGTCCTTACCTATTACCACGTAAACGGTACACAGCGATATTTAAGAGGCGCTTAATTCGCCCTTTTTAATTTTTGTACGGTTTAAGTATTCAATAATGCCTCCAAGGATGCCCCTGATTTCTTGTTGGCACGTCTTGACTATATTGAATATTTCCTTTGGAAATAATGGCACGTCTATGTTTAGGGGTTCGCCGCCCTGGCCTATGTTCATGCTATGCACTGCTACATGTACGAAAATTTCCTATATTGCATTTATGAAATTTTCGCACATGCACTTCTCAATTGCCATATAAAAAATCTTTTTTAAGTTTAATTTGATGACAATTCAAAAGTATGTTCGGCCTACATGCAAACATACTACTGGTCTCTGCTTTCACAGAGTCATTCAATCTCTGTCCGCAACGATGCTGCACCCATGAAAAAATATTACGCATTTTCGGAAAGTAGAGACAGAATAGCAGAGCGGGCTACCATTTCGTAGAGCCTGGGTCCTAGCCCTGGTCAAAGCAGCATCGCAAAAAAATATAGAAAAAAGGTTTTTTCTTTACAGCGGTCGGCCCTCGGCAGGCAATGGCAAACCTCCGAGTGTTTTTCTGCCATGAAAAACAGCTTCTCATAAAAATACAATTACCGTTCGGAGTCGGCGTAAAACTGTAGATCGGTAAATAGAATAATCCTTTTTATATTTTCAAACTTTATTTAAATTCGTATTCAATGGCTTTTGGAATTTGCCGATAAGGAATCTGAGGATAGCTTTAAAAAAAACTAAATCGAATTATAAAAAAGCTGCGTATGGTCAAATGAAGGTGCGTATTAATTTTTTGTATGAAATATGAGCAGGAAAGAATGTAACTCATACGCCATGTACGAATAGGTTATTTTTTTATATGTTAGAAAATTCTACCCTTGCACCACAAAATTTTTTGTGGAGTTATTCTTTTCCACGCAAATTTCGCTTCGAAAAATTCGCAGGCAATCTTGCTACTCCGTCTTTCTCCGGTGGGTGGAAATTTGAGCATCCTCTCGGCACATATATGGACACAATAAGAGGCTACATGTTATGCGAGAGCATCAGGTCTTTCGTTGACATCAAACCGCTCCTGATGACAATCATGCCGCAAATACCTAATAGGCTCATACCAATTTTGCAGTTGAGCTTTCACGTCCTTTTGAAAAAGTCTCGGAACTTACAGGCAGTCAAAGAAGGGTTCACATCTTGATTTTTTTTTTCACAATGTTTTTAAGTCGAAATTGCACACCAAAAATTTTCTAATAATTCAGACTCAGAATTTTAAAATTTTTATTAGACAAATTAAAAAAACGCTGCTCGTAAACATACCACAATACCAAGCAATTTGTTACACTTTGTGCATTGTCAACATTACAAATTCTTGCTACAAATGCACTAAGAAAAGTTTGCCCCGATGAAGATGTGATTTCCGAAACTGAAAGACAATACGAGAGCAAAGACAAATCGTTCTGTTTAACATTCAGAGCATTTATATAAAAGGCTAACTATTGGCATTTAAATTTTTTGACTTGGCAGGAGAAGGAGAAGGTTTTCAGTTCGTGGAAATATTTTTTTTTTTATGTTACCGCATAACTTTGAACCGATTTCTATAATTCTTTTTTTTTTTAAGGAAAGGCGGTCCCTCACAGGTGGTCCCATACTAATTTGGTTTCAATCTGACCTTTGAATCATGAAGAAATTAACGATAATCTTAAATTTGTATATGAGAATTGAAGTCGGTTTTGTTTGTTGCTTAAAAATTACTTGTTTTAGTAAGATATATGAACTCCAGTAACAGATGTAATTACCAGGGAACGGATTTTTAGGACCTAAAAACCTATAAAGAAGGCAAAATAAAGTAACGAAATAGGCTGGAAAAGGCAAAATAAAATAGCGANTAAAGTAACGAAATAGGCTGGAAAAGGCAAAATAAAATAGCGAAAAAGGCAGGAAAAGGCAAAAAAAAAGGTATTGCAAAAAAAGCAAAATAAGGCATTAAAAAAAGACAGAAAATACGAAGAACAATCAAAAAATATATTTATTTTAGAAATGTTTTTATTAAAAGTAAAAAGAGAAAAACTATGAACTAGTTTATTGTATGAAAAATTTGTACTTTGAATCTTTGACTATTTTATCCTTTCGCGTTTCTAACTCATAAAACTTTAATCTGTATAGTTGTAGTAACATTGAACCACAAGATGCATTTTGAAGTTTTCTGGCAGCATTTTGATTCGATTTTCGCGAAGAAAAGCCTTGAATGTACTAAATGTGCGCTCGACGTAAGTTGATACAAGTGGAGCCCAATTTAAATATGGAACGTTTGAAACGTTCATATTATCACGAATAAGGGCGTTTTCCTCACCCTTTACAATTTTATCCACACCCCTTATTGTCTTCAAGCCTACGTTAGCTGAGAAAACGGCTCTGAATTTTTTCAACACCAATTTGGCAGTAGGTCCCTGCGCTTCTATAAGCCGCATGGGCATATGTATATTTTTTAATCTTAAAAAAAATTGTAAATGCTATAATCACTTTTTTAAAGGTAGAAAAGGCAAAAAAAGGCAAATATCTTAAAAAAGGCAAAAAAAGGCAACATCAAATGTGTATATATGGAATCAGGGAAAGCTAAATCGTGGACATTCTTGATCGAATATACTCTATCTCTTTAGCAGAAAAAAAGGCAATTTCCATAAAATCCGTTCCCTGGTAATTACATTTGTAATATGGTGTATCTTAGACGCTAGAATTAACTCCTCAACTCTATGAATGGGAAAACTAATCTTTGTTTCTAAATTTTTTGAAACGCAAGCAGACCAGTGCCCCGATTTTTTTTATGCCAACGAAGACTGTTGCTCTATAAGCGTCTGCGAGCAGTTTGATCAAGCTTTGCACTTCTTGTTTTAATAGTAAAATTAATTACTTAAATTTTACAATTTGCAGTCCGATTAAAGTTAAAAGACATAAAAGATAATTCTAAGGTAAAAGGCTAACCAATTATAAATTACCGTTAAATATATGCGTGAAATGAAATTATATAAAATTAAATCAATTAATTAAAAAAATAAATATCTATGTGTAAATTTCAAAGTATTTCAACTTCAACTGTAAATTTAATGCACCATTAACTGTACAAGCATTAAGAACAAAACAAACAGAGGAACCGCCACTCATAGAACGGAAGTCGAAATTAGCCGTGAAAGTGCCCAAAAGGCCCCGAGCTTATGCGTCACCGCGAAAATGCATGCAAAAAAGTGCTTTTGTTGCATAGGCGAAAAAAAAGGTTAATGCAAAATAATTTAATGTAATTCACGTGTTGCCACCAATTGTTCAGGTCCACAACCATTTCCGCCGCTACGACCATTCATACATACATGCAACATGCAACAGTCTTTTGCCTGCATACGACTACGTGCGTTAGCCGTTGAGCATGATCGCATGCATTTGGTGACGTCTGCATGTAAATATTTATAACAACGAATGCCAGTGCTGAATGTGAGAATGTTCGTTTTTCATGACAATAATGCATTTTTACATAAAGTGAATGCAAAGTGTTTACATTGAAATTTCTTCAATTTATTATTCACTTATTTATTTATACACATACTACATACTTACAAATATACATATCATTTGTATGTATAAGCAGTGTGAGTGTACTAAAACAATAACAGTAGGCGTCAGCAGGGAGTGACATTTGGTAAGTGACAGGGCTTCAAGGGAATATTTTTCTTTCAAATAATAATAATAAGGTATAGAATAAAAGTTAAAAGCTGTAGCCCGTCGAGATAACATGTACGCAACACAGATCTTATGTGGCTCAGCTAACCTCTTCTCAATCTCAATTCCCTTTATTGTATAGGCAAAGGTACCATTATCAATCGTGCTTTTTTTTTATCTGTTGTCTAAATGGTATCATAAATATATCCCCATAATGGAAAATTTCAGAGACCCAGAATAATAATTATTTCATGGTGGCGTTATAAAAAAGTCATCCAAATTTTTGTAAGAATTATAAAAGTCTTTTGATGATAATTATGTGTGAGAAAATTGTTTTAAGTCATCGATAACTATTATTTTAAGACTTATATAATAAAACTCTTTTCATAATAATTATCAGCGAGATAAATATTTTTAAGTCTTCAAAGACTTTTATTTTGAGACTTTTATTATAAAAGTCTTTTCACAATAATTATGAGTGCGAAAAAATTGTTTAAGTCTTAAAGGACGGGGCTTGTTGAGGACCATTTAGCGATTAGTTCGGGACCATTTCGGGCGCAGTTCGGGGCTAGTTGGAGCCAGTTCGGAACAGTTTGAAACTAGTTGAGGATTAGATTAGTCCCGAACTGGGCCCAAACTTAGCCCCTACTGGGCCCAAACTACTCCACAAATAGGCCCGAACTGGTACCCAACTAGCCTCGATCTGGTCTCCAACTAATCCCGAAATGGTCCTGAAATCGTTCTAAAATGCTAAATAAAGTTGGAGCAGCCGATTGCAGATCTATGTGGCAGAAATTCTGAATGTAAGGTACAGCAGCTAAGCTGATGCAGAATGACCGATTTTCACATAGCTTTATAAATTCGAATAAATACGAGGCACTTTTATGTGGAAATGCAAATTTAATACCGTAACTTCCGATGCTAGTCAAATTAATGGATAATCTGGCCTGGCTTGGGAAATATAGAGAGGTCACCCGATATTTGCTAGTCGTTCATGTATCAAGCGTGTCCGTGAAAGTATCTATGCGTAAATTTGTAAATTGAATAAAATCGTAGCAGTCAAATTGAAGTCTTTCACCTCACAAATATACAGTTTTAATAATAGATTGGCGATTATACATATGTTAGTGTTTGGCCGAGCTTCTCCTCCAATTTGTGGCGTACGCCTTGATGTTAATACACAAAGGGGAAGGACCTACAGTTTTACACCAAATTATTTAAAAAAAAACAAACTCAATTATTACAAATTTGGTATCAATCGAAATGGTTTTGAACAACTCTGTTTCTTAGCTGAACTATAGGAGGGTTGCCACCTGTTTAAAAAATCATATTAGGTAAGAGAAATGTGTATACCATATGGGTGTCAAACTAAACGGAGAGGGTTGCCACCTGCTTGATATGTCGAATTTAGTTTTATACACAAGTTATATGAAATATCAAAATATGGATGTCAAACGAAAGATTGTTAAGAAATTTTTAGTTTAGTTAGCATAGGATTTTAAACTAGGAGCTCCACCCTTTATCTTGAGTATTGAGATGTTGCTACTCACAAGCGTCCACATCAACGGGAATAGAACATCTCTCTAAAGGGTATGATTGGGAATCGGTGACATATGGCTCGATTAACAGCAACTCATGCTAGAACCTCAAAGTATGTAGTTTCTCGGATTCATGTTGAACTTTTTCAACGGCAAGTGTTTAAAAATTTTCTTCGTTTACTCCGAACCCACTGTACTAAAATTACCAAAGCTTTTATACCACATCGCCCACCCCCCAATGATCGGCTCTGATGTCCGAATGTGTGAAGTAAGTGTACATTTGCATACAAAAAAAAGGCTGTCAAAACAAAAACAATAGCAAGTGCTAAATAAACAGCCATGACACACAATTACTGCAGCGAATATTACTCTTATCAAAATACAATGGAAATACGTATCTAGCGCGCAATAATGATGTTGACATCGCCACGGCCGCCTGATGTGGTTGATGGACAAAATAGCATGGCGAAAGGACAAAAATAAACGAACGAGTAGTAGTCGATCAATAAACGCTTAGTGGTGGAACCAACAAAGCAACAACAACAACACGCATGCAAATATGTAAAACATATACTGTAAAATTGTTGCTTTACAAGCGACGCGTCAAATTGTTTGCTAAGAGGCGACGTAGGCGGTAACGCTGTGAGTTGAACTGAAGCGTGCTTTGCAAAAGCAAACGCCCACAAATAAGGAATTTAATGCGCTTTTTGCGGATACCACACACATACAGAGGGATGGCGGAACGAAATGTAACATGCACACATATGTATTTACATAGATTAGGGTGAAGCGGAAACTAAAAATTTTGCATTTCGCAGTTCTAATAACAGGGGATCGTTGCCTTTGGACTTCAATAGAACATCCCTATTTTTTTTTTAGATCGGTTAATACTTTCTGGCTACCCTTTTTGATTCAAATTTTGAGATTTTCGTTAATTACCAAAATCATATTTATTAAAACTCTGGGCATGCAGTTTTGTAGGCCATTCAATTTAAAAAGGGGATACAGATGACGCAAACGGACAAAACACTATATGGGAAGACAAGTAGTGGTAGATCTATCCTTAACCAATTAAGTTATGGCTGACACTTTTCAAGAGCCAAAAGGTTGGAATCCTGGAAAGGCGTACTGGGAGAAGTCCATATGGAGGACGATGCTAGCCTTTGCACCATGGCAGAGATTGGGAGTAGATGCCCTCACGGTGGGGTGCTCTCACCTCTCTTGTGGTGTTTGGTAGTGGACTCCCTACTAACGGAAAGGCAAGACTTCGTTCAAATGCAAGCTTACGAGGATGATGTTTGTGCATTGTCATCATGTTAATCTTTAAGGGAGGTATGTGTTAAGACACAGCGAATCCTGAATAAGATTGTTAAATGGTTCACTGCGCGGTGTCTTGCTGTCAATCTTAGCAATACAACCCTAGTCTTGTGTACGTGGGAAAGAAAACTAGAAGGTTTCAATCCTCCAGTACTTAGAGGTGCTCTCGGAACTGCTTCAATACTGAAAGTGGCGCGGACATAAAATCAGGATCTGCAGCGAGCTGCTCTAAAGTCCTTGGAAACTGCTCGTATTTCTCGCAAGATAGTCCAGGAATGAAATTTGAGGTTGATCTCCGTTACAAGGTGAAATGAGTTAGGGCACAACGCGGTTATAGACAACGAACTGGCTGATGAATTGGCGAACTGTGGTTCTCCGAAGCGTCCAATCGGAGCGGGGCCAATCTAAGGGCCACGCATAGCGGAAACGATCGGGTACAACAATGATCTCATAACCGAAACTGATGAGAGCCATTGGTGTGGCATGGAAGCATGCAATATAAGCAAGTGTGTCCTGAAAAGGCCCCACATGATGGTATCAAAATTCCTTCTCAGACAAAGAAGGAAAGATCTGCCTGCTCTAATAGGGCTGATTACGGGGAGCTATCCATGCGGACGACATATGATCACCATAGGCATCATCGGCGATCCACTGTGTACATCTCGTTTGGAGGATGAGGATAGCATAGCATATTTTCTCTACCAATATCCGGCCATCGCCGGACTCAGATGGTACGAGATGATGGACGAGATACACTCTCTTTCCCCCAACAAACGTCTAATATTCATAAAGGGGTCTGGTAAGTTTGCAGAGGAGCAATGAATTCCCGACCCACCTATAAATCTCGTTCCACTAAATCCTGTGTGCCTTAAGTACAATGGACAATACTCCCCGAGTGCTTGGAATTTTTTTTTGTTATACCGGTCACTCACAAGTCCATTCCATTCCATGGAGGTACTCTATTGACGCGCAAAGGCAACGGTCCGCCGCTTTAGAATTTCGAAACTCTAAATTTTTTGTTTCCGCTCCACCCTAATTTAAGTGGCTGCCCACAGGTATGTATTTTAATGTACTCGTGGCGTATATAAATAAATGTATTTTCGAGTATATTGATATAAATGTTTTTACGAAATATATTTGCTGTAATTTATGCAGAGTGAAAAATGGAAGGTTAGTGTACGTACATACTATATTTATAACAAACTGCGTACGTGTGTGTGCGTATGCGTGAACAAAATCAACATTTCAGTAAGATAAACAAGCAACAAAGAAGAACGTACACGAGCTGGGCATGACAAGCCAGCACGCACACAGGATCGCCGCCGCATTCATGTCACACTAATAAATGCACTTTGCTGGGCGCTACACAAAAGTAGACGATGGCTATGGACGATTGCCGCAACAACTTCTCCTATTACCGTTTGCACTTTAATTGTCCTTTTACCTTTTATTTTATTCTGCACACTTGCTTCTGCTGTGGCAATTTATAATAAACGAAAGCGCATGTAAATGCCACAATAACAACAACAACGTTCAACAGCAGGCAGCAACCAGTAGATACATAAAATCATTGGCAACGCCAATGCAAATAGACAAGACAACAACGGCAAAAGCAAAACAGCTGCAATAAGGACACGGCAATAGCAATAACACAAATTTAATTTCAAGCTTGCTTAAGACCATCGTCTATCCGCGAGCATTCGTCGCGTGTGGAGCGGTGCGATGCGGTGCACTGCGCGGTGAGTTGTCGTAAGACCATGACAACGGACAGCTGCCGAGCAAAATATCCTGACAGGCGGACGGTCACAAGAAAGGCGAGACTGAAAATAATTAGGTTTGCTTTATGCCGAAGACAGTGTGTGCCTGCACGCTCGCTACTTGAAGGGCACTTTGGCGGCACCGCTGTAATAAGTAGTTAGCAATTGCTTGCAGCACAACAGCTGCGCCCGTAGCATGCTATATTTAGTACTTGCATAGTTTAGTTTGATTGCAGCGCTTTGGCTGCAAAGCCATTATAGTCTTAAAGGACATCGAGTAGAGCTTTCCGGCATTGGTTTGGAATTCGTAGTGATGCTAATTGCATGCGGGTGTTGAGCATAGTGAAAGGAGAGGGATTTGCGTTTTATTGAATAAATGTTGTTTATTTTGGTAATTTAAATTACACAGATGTTTGTATAAGCTTTCAAAATGGATGGTGAGTTTTTAACTAAAGTGTTTTTATGGGCTTTCGTTGGTAGTTTTGTGGTGGTAGTTGAGCTATCACTGTACTGGTATTTTAGCGCTTGAGCTTTCACGCGTTTCTTTGTGAGGTTTTTTTAACTACTATAGCTTTCATCTGAACTTGAGCTTTCACTCATTCATGAGCCCAGACTTTCGGATGTTAAATATTATTAGAGGTTTTTAGTCTATCAATCAGTTGCATATTATTAGAGGTCTTGAATAATAATAATAATAGATTGGCGCTTACACATATGTTAGTGTTTGGCCGAGCTTCTCCTCCGATTTGTGGCGTGCGCCTTGATGTTGTCACACAAAGAGGAGGGACCTACAGTTTTACGCCGATTCCGAACGGCGATTGTATTTTAATGAGAAGCTGTTTTTCATGGCAGAAATTCACTCGGAGGTTTGCCATTGCCTGCCGAGGGACGACCGCTGTTAAGAAAAAACCTTTTCTCTATATTTTTTGCGATGTTGCTTTGACCGGGGCTTGAACCCTGGTGCTGCGGTGTGGAAGCGCGCACTGCTTACCACTACACCACAGCGGCCGACTTGCGAATAGCGAGGTCTTGAATAGCTTTCACTAATTCTTATTCTTTGCCTAGAATACAAAACTACGTTGAGGCTTAGCATCGTTGAGAAATTAAATTCAGGGTTGTATAAACATACTATCAATGGTTTGGAAGACGAGTTGGCTTATGCACAAGCTCAACTCACGACAATTCCAAACAGCCAAAAAATATCCCAAAATATAAAAGTTGTAAAAGCGAATAGGAAAGTTAAAAGAATAATGAAAAAAGACTAGACTCGAGTCATGTTTATTTAAAATTTGCTAAAAATATAATTGCATATTGACTTCTTTTGCCCATTATTTTTTATTTACGAACAGAATAAGACTGCTTTAATTTTGGTATAAAATAAGTTTTATGTATTTCTAAGTGTGAACCAAATCGAATCATAAATATTGGTTTCCCAAATATCTCCCTCCAGCGCCATCTACCGGACATTTCATCTCGCTGCACTGCCATCGGGATACGGGCTAAATTTGAAGTTTCAGGTCTCTAGCTCATCTGGAAGTTGATGAAGTATTAGGGCTGTTCAGGATCTTGTGGAAATAGTCTTGGATTTGCATTTGCAAATTCCTAAACAGCCCCATTGATTGCGAAATTCCAGCACATACATACATACAAGTGAAGTTAAAAAAAATCTTGTAAAAAGTGCAGAATTTTGGCCCAAAATAATTTTGAATCCAGAATTTTACTTGCCTGAGTTTTAATTCCACATCATAGATTTTAGTAAAAAACTTAAAAAAAATGGAAAAATGGTTTTTCAAGACCTACAATAATATTCAGTTCGCAAAAAGGTCAACTAAAGTTCATAGTTCAGTTCATAAAAAAGAAGATTTTCCCTGCAAATCATATAGAACAGGGATGCGCAAATTTTTGGGCTCTTAAAGCCGTCAAAGAGCCAGCAATTGCTACGCAAGAGCTAAATCAGTTCTCGAGGTAAAAGGGGTATACAAAGTACATTAAAAGCATCCTATGTATATATTAGTAATGAGAGTCGGAGTACAAGAAATTTGAATATGCTCTTCTTCCCCCTTTTATGCTGGTTCTTGATGTTACCCCTCTTCTACATTCTAAATGTGCCAAGGCGGCTCCTAAGAATACAGAATATAGAATATAGAATATAGAATATAGAATATAGATATAGAACTATAGAATATAGAATATAGAATATAGAATATAGAATATAGAATATAGAATATAGAATATAGAATATAGAATATAGAATATAGAATATAGAATATAGAATATAGAATATAGAATATAGAATATAGAATATAGAATATAGAATATAGAATATAGAATATAGAATATAGAATGATGAGTGCAGATAATACACAGAACATAGGACATCAAATAAAGAATAAGGAATAAAAAAAGAATAATGAATGTAAAATTTACTATACAGAATCTAGAATATAGAAACATTACATCGATTATTTTGAAATATTGGCTGAGTTTTAACACTAGATGGGGGCATGCCTAGAAGGCCTATGACATTATATAAGGAAATCTACTAAAAATTGTTGCGTCAGCAGTTTTTCTTCAACTAATTTACTTTTGCACTTTTTGGCTTAGAATTCATTTAGAGAAAATCATTATTCTTTTAAGCACATCCATGTCCATAACTGAAATATTTGCAAAGTTAATTCCCAAGTACATTAAAGCAATAATTTGTATATGTAGGTGAATTAATTTTTTTTTCATTGTCTAAGCTACAAAAGTTAAGTATGGAGACCCATTTTATACTGTTCACTTTCGAAGTTGCTCATACGCCACGTTGACTCAGCGAGGATGAGATATAAAACTGCAATATGCAATGTATGTAAGTACTACCAGTAATTTACTTTTAATGACACATGCAACACATAGAAGCAACAGCGGTTTGCAGCAGTAATGCAAGGTGTGTGGAATGGTCAATAAAGAAGTGTTTAAAATGGCGTGCGGAAGTAAAATGTAAAAAAGAGCAGTGGTTGAAAAAACAGCTTTTGAAATAACACTTAGCTCTATCTAAAGTTAAAGTTTTGTAAGAAGTTCTTCCTTAAGAAAGCGTACCTTAAAATAGTCTACCCAATTGTAAAGCACTTCGGCTCATTCGTTTGTATTGTTCGAAATGCGACCACGCGAAAAAGTGTAATGAGAGCACGATTTGTGAAACGCTTAAGAGTTCATTAAATAAGTTAGCCTTCTAAACCTGCATTATTTTCTTCCTTAATTCCCTTTCTCCATATTTTCTACCGCGAGCACCAACAAAATGAAAATAATGAAAAATAAAAACTAACAAATATATATTTGCTGCAACAAACTTCGAAATTCTTCAAATCACTATTAAAAAACGTAAAATATGAGATGAGAATCGCACACAACCACTCTCAGACACACTCATACACTCACAGATGCACGCAGCAAAGGCGCAATGTAATTCAAAGCTGGTTGCAACATCGATTGCAACACACAAAAGTGCAGCATTGCCAATAGATAGCTAAAATTCAAAAAAAATATAAAAATAAAATCACACGCACACAAACAAAAGCGTGCTAAGCTGCAAAACAATACCAAAAGAAAATAAGTATAATGAAAAAAAAATCAACAAAAATAGCACCCAACCTAATAGTAAGTAGTATGACGATGATAGTTGTACTTAAGCCACAGTGGCACATTGCAGCCAAAGATAAAAATCGATCGCAGAGATATGAGAAAAGTTTCAATAGCATTTGCAAATGTTACGTATACGCAACCACCGCCAGTGGAAATCCGCTTGGAGCGTGCGGGCGACAGACAGCTGGTAAAGAAGCTGAGCTTCTGCTGCTGCGGCAAGTTCGTTTGCTTGTTTGCATGATTTCGGCTTGTTATAAGTTTGCGTTACTTGCTGGTGATATTTCTTTGCGCCATTTTCGGTTGCGAGCATTCGTATGAATTTTTCACTTCTACTGATTCGTTTCCTTTACTTTTTTTAAAGCAGAGATTTAAGTTACTTACAGTTGCAAGGGCGCTGGCAGTGGCATTACACTTGCAATGCAGTTCAGTGGTCCCAGCTGCTGCTGCTGCTGCTGGCTTTCCTTTGCATACATAAATACCTTCAAAAGTATTCAATTTTATAATACGATTCAATGTGCAGCAACCAATCATGCGAAAACTTGTACTAACGACAACAATGACTTTGCTGACGTTCGACAGCCAATTTGCATAGCATTTTTTCGGGTGCTTTCTTTATTCTCGGTATTTTCTTTTGAGTATTCTTCATGTTGCTTTTAGTGGTTTAGGAAATACGTACTCGCTTTGCTTCGTAAGAAGATTCGTTTCAAAAGTTTTAATACTGAAATCTTCAACAATTTTTTTTTTTTTTAAAGGGGTTGTTAGGCAAATAAATTGGCGATCTTAGAATTAAATATTTAAAAAATAATTGGAACGTATTTTTTCACGTTGAACTAATATTTCAACTACACAATGTAGTATTGCGAAGAATACTGCAATTTTAGTTTTTCTCTTTGACGTCAGGACTTCTTTAAAAAGACTTTGAAGAACTTCAAAAAATTGTTGAAGAATTAAGTGCAATGTAGAAAAACGGTTTGGGTATTAAATTAAAGAGGAAATTCTGTAAAATAAGGCCGATTAAATTTTTTGTGGCATAAGGACGATGAGGGGGAAAACGTCCTTTTTTTAAATTTATCCTTGCATAACCTTGAAATTAATTTTTTTTTGTTTTTGCCGCACGGTGCATTTATTGATTTTCGTACTTATTAGGGTTGGGACTACCCATGTATTCGGACATCCGGATGTCCGTTCGAATATTCGCGTATACGGATGAAATCCGGATTATGCAATTAATACCCGTTCAATTTGTTATCTGGAAGGCGGCTAATTTAATCATAACTATATTGTTTAATCTTTACCCTCTCATTATAAATTAATATAATAAGCCGACAGAAACCGAAAGTAAAACGAAATCCTTCTTAAATGTAAAATTATGTTATATATTCAAGTAATTTATAACGTTTTTTTTTTCAACCGGCAATAAAAAAAACACTGTGAAATAATTCTAAGTCTCAAATAATATTTTAAAACAAGTCACTGTTCACAAAAATATTTACTTATACCCGTCACAATCTCTCTAGAGAAGGAAAATTTATATATTCGCAACGTTAGAAAACTCTAAATCCGGTGAACGGTAAACGTTCGCTGTGCAAGTTATAAATGTGAGTAGGACTGACAAATGCTCTCCATAATGTGCTCTATCGAATGTGACTACTCTTTTAAAAATTATTTAAATTTTGCAAAACTGACTTATGGCCGCCTAGATCGTTCAAATACCCCTATGGGCGGCGTTTCGCACTTTTTTCCATATAAAAATTAATTTCTTGTGCAAGAAAAAGCGCAAGACCGTAAAAAATATTTGAACAAAAAAACAACGCAAAGTTTTTTTTTATAAATTGCTCTTGTTGAAAAACACCGCGAAAGCTCTCTGCAAAAAAAAACACACGAAAAATCTATGCTATTTTTAAGCGGCATAAAATTTGTACTTGCGTTACTAAAATATCATAAGCCATGTAACTGAGTACCCACAATGTTTCTAAAAACTCATATTAAATAGTTAAATATGTTTATGGAAATTTGTAGAATTTTTTAAAAATTCTGCAAAAAGTTTAAAAGTTTGATTTAAAGTGACTCAAACAAATGACCATGTGTTAATTTTTTTTTAATATTTGTAATGTTTTTTTAGCTAAATTTTTTTTTGTTTAAGTAGCGCCCAAGCTTTAACCAAAACCATATAAATCAGAGTTTCAAACTTTGTACAAAATTTAGGAAAATTCAAGAAATTGTCATCAAAATTTCAACAATTTTAATCTGAATCTTAAGAACATTTTTGGGTATGCTCTTTTATAGCCCATACAATTTTATAATTTTTGTTTAAAGTTTGAAACTGTAATTTATATGGTTTTGGTTAAAGCTTGGACGGTATTTTTATAGAAAAGAAATTTAGCTCGAAAAACATTACGAATATTTAAAAACAAAATCAACACATAGTCATTTGTTTGAGTCTCTGTATTAAGGAATGGTCAATATTGTTATAAAAAAAAAAAAAACAATAATTTAGCTTGAAAACATTGTAAATATTAAAAGAAAAAAAAAACATTCATCCATTTTTGAGCGCCTGTGTAGTTGCTCAAAAGAACCTTTTTAACGATTTTTTGTGGTCCTCTATTATGAATGCCCTTAAAAACTAATCTAGTTTTAATGAACACTTATTTTGACGATTTTTAAAAAACTGGTGTTATTTAATTAATTTTTTTCGTCGACCACCCTATTAACTGAACCTTAATTTAAAACAAAATGTTTGCTAGTAAAATAAAAACCTTCATTTGTACTGAATTCAGTCTTCTCAGGTTTGGTTGTGTTCGAGTTTCAGCTGAAACTTATGATATAAAACAAAATAAAAGGGTACCTGGGTCATTTTTGAACCAATATTTAATTTTTCCAAATAGCTAAAAGTTAAAATTTGTTAGCGCTGCAATACCCTTGTTCTTATGCGCGTCCACTAGTAATATATCCTTTGAGACTAAAACGCAGCTTCTCCGAAGTTCGCAAGTAAATATAAAAGCTTGAAAAAATAAAGCCTATTCAAGTAAAGTTGAATATACATACACATATGTATGTATATGTATTTGTGTTTAAAATCAACAGCTCCTTAAACTGGAATCAGTTTTTGTGCGAAATTCTTGTAATTTTTCTATCAGATTTCAAATATGTATTTATTTAAATTGTTCTCTAAATTCCCAGGCTTTAAATTTAATCACCCTTCATTACATGCCTTTAAGCATTTTCCTTAATTAATAACTGAAAAAAAGCAGAGCAAAAAATTGAACACAAGCAGCAAAAAGCTCTAATCCAACGAGCGAGAAAGTAGAGTAGGCCAACAGCAGCAGCTGCAGCAGCAACAAACATAGCAATCAGCATTTACTACTGGCAATGGACACTCAATCGGCTGAGCTGCTGCTGCTAAACACACCCACAAACATACGTAACTACTACATGCACACTACACACAGTAATACACACACACACACACACACACACACACAGGCGGGCATGTACCAATAAAATAGCAGCGAGATTACAAGCCCATCATGATAAGGAAAAGACAATTGAGGTACAGGGCAAAAAAAAAAAACATACAAAAAAAAAACAACGGAAATATAAAATAGACATAAATGAAAACGAACAAGAAAGAGTGTCAGCGTAACGAAAAATGGACAAGAAGAATCGATTTTTTCTTGAAACATTTTTCTTTTATGTATTTCATTTTTTGCTGCCACTGCCACAACCGCTATTACTGCTGATGGCTGTCCGCCAGCATTTTTCTTAAGTATGTCAATACACGTTATAATGTCATCAACTGCAGCCAACATTACCTATCCAACAAAGTGTAATTATCACTGTCATATTTATGTAGCGACCAAAGTGTGTGGCAGAGCTGGAAGGAGGGGTTGTAACTAACAAGAAAAAAAAGAAGCAAAATACCAAAGTATAAGAAATATAATATTTACTTAGAATAGAAAAAAAAACTGTAGTAAAATGTAGTCAACAGCAGCATCTTCATAATCATTAATTTCTGCGATGAGTAGCAGCGCTTTAACGGTAGCGACCGGCGGCGACGACAACGTCAATGTTTGCCACCAAAGCAGCAGCAGCAGTAACAGTAACAGCAGCAATGAAGCCAATGTTTCTGTCACTGGTAGAAATACATATAGTTAAACGGCATCTTTTTCATTTATTTTCACTTCACGTTGCACACAGCGCACTTGCAACACGTTGTCGCATCG
>NW_016169640.1:0-17086 GCF_001687245.7 Rhagoletis zephyria
ACACACACACACACATACATACATATGTACATCTAAGAAATTTGAACCCATTTTGCAGCTCAAATGTATATACTATACTTTATAAAACGACTAAAATGTAGATACAACTTGGTTATCTAACACGAAAGACTTTCACAAGGCAAATGCTAATATCTATGAGTACATATTTTCTTCGAACAAAAACAAAACAAAACAAAACAGTGAAATAAAAAAAAGTTAATTTAAGGGCGGAAAGAGTAAAAAAACTGCAATGTATGCAGTAGTATAGTTGGAGCAAAATGTTTAACCCAAGGTTGCACCGTTGTACGAAGGGGTGGGTAGGAAAATGACCTGCAATTTTTGTGCAAATGGCAAATTGAAATGTAAGTAGAAGATTGACTAAAAGTGTGAAATGAATATCTAGCTTTAAAATATTACGAAAGTAGCCGCCTTTTTTTTAAGAGTGCTAAACAGAAAATTACAACCGATTACTCATACAAAAATTCATAAGTCATACATACAAACATACATACATACATATGTACTTGCATAAGTCTTCTACACTAAAATTAATAAACTATGTGTGTTAAGCTTTTAGGGAATATTAAAAAAAAAAAAAAAATACATACATAGGTATGCACATGTGTATGTAATTCTATCAGTTTTTACATACTTACATTTGTATGTGTATAATTAGTATGTACTTATGTATAGAATCTAATCGATTCTGATTCTTTTGTTACTGGCGATGACGATTTCATTAGAAAAATCTTAGCTACTATTTATAAAAATGTGTTTTACTAGTGAACCCGCATGGCGTTTAAACGCCCAAAACTGAATTTCAAAAACTTAAAAAATATATTCTTGATGTTAGTCAGAGTTATAAGAGATCCGAGTGCCATATTTCATCAAAACCGTGCAGCCGTTTCTGAGTGAAGACCAGTTCGGCATAGTGCATATTTTTTATTTTTATCGAATTCCAAATCACCCTATGAAAAAAGTTCTTAATTAAAAAAATAAAACTTTATCATACATCTACAGGGCAGCGTCTCTAATTTGACCTCTCATTTCTGAAATTCCTTTTCAAAAGTATTATCAAACTACAATCTTCTTAAATCTATTTCGTCTGACATTGCGATACACATGTATTTCAATAAACTGATGAATTGATGATGATTCCAATTTGATTGTTCGAACAAATGGCAACCCTCCATCTTTTAATAATTCATCCAACTTACTGAATAATTTGAATTTAAATTTTTAAACACGTGGCAACCATCATCAAACATTCCAAATGTTAAAACTAAAGATTTCTTAACAATATCTCGTTTGACTACGGTATTTTTATATTTCATATACTTTTTGAATTAGTTAATCGAGTTAGACCTTTCAAACACGTGGCAGCCCTCTTCAAAAGTAATTTCAAGTTTAATCGATGCTAACCCTCCTTCACCGACCACAGCGATACATATTTTAATTAACTGATGAATTAAGTAGAATATTAATTTTCAAATATGTGGCAACCGCACTAAATACAGTTCAGAAATAAAAATTTTTCAAACCCCCTTCGATTGATATCCATATTTTAATAATTCATTTAATTTATAAAATCATTTGAATTTAACTTTTTAAACAGGCAGCAACTCTCTTCTAACACCTCAAAAATATACTTAGCGTTCAAACTAAAGATTTCTTAACACTCCTTCGTTTGGCATCCATATTATGATATTTCGTATAACTTGTGAATAAGTAAACAAAATTTGACATTTCAAGCAGGTGGCAACCCTCTTCAAAATATTTTCAAAATACTACTTCCTGAAACCCATTTAGTTTGGCACCCATATGCTGATAAATATTTCTCTTACATCATATGATTTTTTAAACAGGTGGCAATCCTCTTATAGTTCAGCTAAGAAACAAAGCTTTTCAAAACGATTCCGATTGATACCCAGTTTGTAATATTTGTTTTGTTTTTTTGTAAATAATTTTAATATAATTAAGGTGGCAACTCTTTTCAAAAAAGTAAAACCTTATTGCACATCTACAGTCCAAGACTCATTTTGGAAAATCGAACGAACGGTGCGAATTTTATGGCATTGATTATTAAATAATTTGAATTTAATTTTTCAACAGGTGGCAACCTTTTTCGAAAAACTAAAACCAGTTTGCACATCTACAGACCAAAATCGGACAAAAAATCACTTCGCGTATTATATATATAGAGTATATATATAGATATGTCTGTGTCGTGGCGAATCCCAACAGCCCCTCTCCCTTGTAGGAGGTATTTTTAGGTTAGGAGAGAATTTTTATATTTTTGGACCAAAGGTACCTTCTCTGCCGACCCTGAAATTGAAGCCCAAGCGCTAAAATGAACGAGTGTTTGGCCTCATCGTCCTTCTCCTCCGTCCGTGCGCACAATTAAAGCTGATATTCTTGAACTTTAATGCGAATTGTAGCAATTCGTTCACTAAGGCGAAGATGGGCATGGAAATTTGTGCACCTTTTCAAGCTTTAATAGTCGCACGCTGCAGTTTGGTAGGTCAACAATATCCGAGGCATAACTGATCGTTGCTCTGGTTTGAATTTTGTATGCAAATTCCAAGACCAGCGCACAATCTATCGGGCGAGGTTTTGATAAAGATAGGGACATTTATTAAGTGAGTCAAGGAAGCCACGGATGACTCCAGTGAGCGCCCTTCAACCGAAATAGTTGCAGTGTCCTTGCCGGAACTTCCTTTCTTTGTGCTGTATTGCACCGCTCCAAACGGGTTGGTTACTGTATCTCGCATATGAAATGCTATACAATTTTTTTTATTTTATATATAACTACATATGCGTTGACAAACATACATAAGTACATACTTATATACTTACATATATCCATATAAAAAAGATTATAAATAAATGTGAACAAATTTCTGGATAAAGTGCCTTATTCTGCAATACAAAAACCGCAATCTAAATTTCAATTTCCTATAAATAATTATTATCTACTAACATTTGAAAGGACATTACATACAAACATTTATGTACACACATACATATGTACATATGTCTTTATAGCAGATGTAACTACATATGTACATCTAATATTACACGAACAGAAATGCTCATTTAAAATACTACGCATACATACATACTCTCTTCCATAAACATTTGTACACTCATGCATGCATACATACATACATACATAGCTACTTGATACAATAGTTACTCAGCCATGAAGCTGAAATACTAAACTACCGTCTACTAAAGTTCTTTGTTAAAAACATGAAAAAAATGAATAAAAAAATAAAAACAAAATCAATTCTTATATGCATATACATTTTTGTGAAGCGGCTAGAAATTCAGAATAAGTCACAAGAAAAAAAACAAAAATAATAAGTATGATACATACATATGTATATGTTATGTACAATGAGCAGAAAACAAACGAAAAGTTTAAGTATTTAGTATAAGATACTAAAACTTGAGACATAAGTTAAGAGAAAAAAGTTCAAGTTTTTTGTTTTTTTTTTTAATTGTGACTGTAACTAAGAACTTAAAAGCAAACATATACATAAATGTCAATGGTGAAACAAGTATACAAACGCATTTATGCCTGCATACATATTAACATTAAATACGTACCGTAAGCTGTTGTATGTGAAGCAATGCAAATACATACATAGTACATACTACTTCTGAATATCAGTGTTTCAAATATTTTTGCTCAATCTCTATTGAAAATCTACCTAATTAATACTTATAGATGAACTCGTACATATTAAAAGTAAATCATAGAAATATAAAACATTAAATAGAAACAAAAAAAAATAACTAAGAAACACCTTAACTACTCGTATCTACCTACGTAAATACGTGCATACATACCAAACTAAATAAACTAAAAAAACCGCAATACAAGTTTTAACTTTCTGCATAATATACATACGTACTCACATACATACATAGACACATAATGATGAGCCTTTGCAAAATCTGCAGCCATACAAAAAAAAAAAAAATAGTTAGAAATACATACATACATTCACATGTACGTATATTTCCAATTATGTAGGTATAAACTTAAACTGAATTTGCAAAAATCATTGATAACATGGCAATACATCATTCTACATACATATGTACATACATATGTACTAAACTTTCGTACAATCTTTTTATGACAGCACATGCATACATACATACATTCACATTTGTATACATACACTCATACATCAATCCAAGTATGCGTATAATTACGGTGACCAGATTTCTGTGGCCAAAAATCGGGACAATTTTAAAGCAACGAATCTGAACATACAATTTTTTTTTAGAATAAAAAGGCTTAATACAGTTTTATTTAAAATAAAACGAAGAGAAAAAATATTTAAAAATGTTTTTATTTTTTTAGGTAAATATAACTTACTATCTTAAAAAAGCATGTATGTAAGTCAAAATTTCAAAATTTGTAGACCATTTATAAAAATTCGACGAATTTGAATAAATGTTCATCACAATTGGAAACATTTTAATCAGATTTTGTAGAATTGTTTTGAGTATGCCGTTTTATAGCCCATTAAATATTAGCATAAAAACGTGCAAGTTGGAAGAAGCTTGAGTTGAGTTTTGGCAATTTTTTGTTCGCTCATCTTCTTCCATACACAGTATGTTCCACAAAAATTACCAAATACACCAGTCAACACGATTTTTGGGTCTGACTTATACATGTTAAATTTTAGTTTCTCCTACGCTAAAAATAAGAGAAAAAATTATTTTTTTGATCAAAGTTTGCTTTTGTAAAAACTAGAGCAATTTTTAATTTTTTTTGGAAAAATCATCAATTTTTATATTTTTTTTATAATTTTACTTTAAATTACGATTAGAAAAGTTTTTGCTGGTTATCAGAGTCTGTTTTATTTAAGATTTGTGAAAAGTGAATATTTTGCGTATTTCTTATACTTATCGACGTAAATCAGACAAAAGCAAACTTTAAGAACTAAAAATGAAAATTCAAGTGATTTTTAATGTTTGGAATGAGAATCTAAGCATGAGAATAGAACCCCAAAGAAAAAAATTTTTCTTGACCGGTGATATCAATGGTACTAGCTACTTAAGATGTGCACTTCGAATTGAATGGGTTTACAAAGCTGCATACTCAGAATGTTTCTAAGAAATCTAGATAAAACGCTCAAAATTTTGATGAACCTTTGTCGAATTTTGCTAATTTTTTTACAAAGTTTCCATTTCTGACATACATGGTCTTTGTTAGATAACGAGTCACACTTTTATAAAAAGGAATAAACAATAAATAATCAAAAGGGGAATAGCCAAAGAAAGTTGAAATTTCTCTTCCCTATTTATATTTTCGCCACTCTATCTACAGCTTTCGTTTTTCATACCACGATTTTTTTTAATGGTATTAGCATTATTTTTTTTGGACACTGAAACACTGAAACTCGGGACTTAATCGGTACAAATATGAAAAATCGGTATACTTATACGTCCCGAATAAAAAAAAAATCAAGCGCGACAATTTTCCTAAAATCGGTACTGTCCTGCCACAATCGGTACGAATGGTCACCGTACGTATAATATAATACCTTTTGTTCAGTTATTTTTGCAGTCTTTTATTGCATAAAATGTTTTTTTAACTTATTTCTTATAACGAAAAAATTAAGAAGGCGGCACAAAATGTGTTTTGACACTAATAATTTGACATAACAGTTATACATTCATACGTACATTGGTATGTTCTTGAAGAAAAACGATATACAATGCGATATTATTACCTAATAAATGTGGAATTTGTATTAGAAATAATTATAAAAGAAATACATATAAATTACCTTCATAAATATTACTATTAATACAAATGAATTCAATTAATAAAAACTTGTACTTTTATTTATCTAAGGAATTATAACAGAAAAGTAAGTACAGTGTAAAATCAGTTTAACGACGTCTTTCTAATGTAGCCAATAAATGTTGATGAATTTTTTATTTTTTTTCAATGAAGATGCAGTCAAAACTTTTTTATTGTTTAAATCTTTCCGGACAATAAGTCCCTAAATAAAAAGTTCGGTTTGATCTTTACATAAAATTGGGACCTCAAAGGGTTAAAGAAGGAAGGCGCGTACGAATGACTCATATTTCCACTCGGAGGCAGATTTGCTCATAGTGAATGCCCTGTGTGAGTGCCAGGAGGAGTCACATCCTTCCAACCCAGGTTAAACCATACTGTCAGTATGAAGCAGAGGTGGGCAGCCTCGGCAGAGCATTTTTGTAGTGTGCGTGCAATTGATGTCATGATGTATGCGTGCGAACAAGTTGAATGACGCTTCCGCTGCCTTCTCAAGCAGAACGTGTATGTATACGCGAAAGTCTGTCAAACCATTCACTATCCCGGATGCAGCCGTGGATATTAGATATTTTCATCTCCGCTATCTCCCTGAAGATATTTAAAAAGCGTGATCCCAAATGCTTGAGATGCTTTGTCTGAAGAACTAAGCATTGACATAAGAAGTGATGAATCGATTCCTCTTCATTCTCAACCCGACAACTTCTGCAGAGGGAGCTTGTTAGTATACGCTATCGATGGAGCATTGGTGCTAAAGCTCAGTGCCCTCTGATGACACCGGTAACAGCCCTTATTGTAGATTTTTTAGTGTCAATAGTTCCTCAGTACGACTCTTATTGAGTTTCGTCCACAAGGATCTTGAGACCTCACAGTCGTCCCGATTGATCGTAAGGTAACTGGTTACGGCTAGGGTGTATTCTTCAATCCCCCTTAGCAGTATAGAAATCCGGGGCGGTAGGGAGTTATCCGCTTCGCTAATTTATATTTCCGAGCTGTATCTAGCTATCTCATCAGTTATTTCGTTCCCTTCTATATTGCTATGTCCAGGAGCCCAGCAGACACAGTTTTTGACGTGAATCAGCGAAGCCAGCGATGCACGACATTTCCGAACTGCCATCTGGGCGTAAGCGAATATTGTGACGTTCCCTGGGAGAGAGATCAGACAAGCCGCCTTCTCTA
Organism: Rhagoletis zephyria; assembly: GCF_001687245.7. NCBI lineage: Eukaryota > Metazoa > Arthropoda > Insecta > Diptera > Tephritidae > Rhagoletis > Rhagoletis zephyria. The sequence continues at coordinate 7,004 of NW_016169640.1, forward strand.
TGGCAAATATTTCCGCTAAAAGACACTGGAGCTATCAGGCAGGCGATATGATCATTTGAAGGTCCTTGGAGTACAGACCCGAGCCGACTTCCTTTTCCATTTTTGAGCCATCGGAGTAGATGGAAATACCACCATTTACCGACAGGAGACCACCTTACGAGTCTTCAAAGATAAGAGAATGTATGATAATCTAAAAACTGAATCCCAGGATGACGTGAGGTAATTAGTTTCGACATCTAAGTCGACCTTGGGTCCGTTAACCCGTTCACTATTAATTTCCTTCAAGACCGCTGCGTATCCGTAGTCGGTCTACTTCCACAATTTTGGTTCCGTCAGTCTAAGGGCCCCTTTTGTAAAAGATCATGTTCAGCCCTTCTTGGGGTGCGCTTGTCACAGCTCCTGGCATACCGAGGCTTGCGAGTCTCTGCACTTTTCTAATTATTCTCTGATTGTTGCTTTTATCCAGTGCTTTTCACCAGACAACGTTCTATATGTTAAAATCGGTCGGATGACTGTACATACCGTGAATGATACGTGGTGACAGCCCCCAGTTTTTTTCCGAAAGCCCTTTTACAGGTACAGTGCACTGCTAGGCCCTTCTTTGCTCTTTCCTATACCTAAGTATTTCACTTTCAGACTAGTCCCGTTCAGCTTTGGTAAGGGGAATTCCGAAACTATTGTTTTCCTTGTGACCAAGACAAGTTCGGTTTTAGAAGGATTCAGCCCATGAATTTCACATCATTCCTACTCAAGTACTAAAGTGGGGAATAGAGATGGACGCAGGATATCGGAACTCGCGCGACATACGGCACGAATTTTAAATTGGCCGGCATGTGCGGTATCGGGAAGGTCTTTAAAATTTTGCGGTCGGGACAGGAAAAAAAAAATCATTTCTCGACACTCCCGATAAAACACGCGACTTAAAAAAATTCAGAAAATTTTTCTTAACAGAATAACCAGAAAGATGCCAGATCTTTCAGTAATACTTCTTAACAATATGTATATTTAAGTATATTATTTAAAATTAATTTCAAAGCTATGTGAATTTTATTTAGTGATGTATTTTGAGACCCACGTGACCCGCGGCACCAATCTGAAAAATCTCGGCATGGGCGGGCCCGGGACCTGAAAATTGAATGTCGGGATGGGCGGAATCTGGATTTAATATTTAGTCCCGCGCCCATCTCTAATGGGGAACACCTCCCATGCACGAGATACTGACATATGTAAATACATATAACGAAATCAGTACCACCCTGTCGAGGCAATACGTATCTTGAGATAAAAACTTGCCTTTATGGACACATACATATGTATTTATGTACTAGGGAGGTTTCGAATGTCATATTTTTCATATTCGCGAATGCGAATGTGCGAATGCGAATGTTAGGAATAACATTAAAAAATCAACTAAAGTCCTAGTTTTTATTACTTAAAAAATTTTGTAACTTACTAAAAAATTTAACGAGTGCTCAACCTATACAGTGTTTTAATCTAGCAGCCGTAGTTCAAAAGTGACATTATATTAAAAACAAAAAGAAGTAATTTCGCTGCCTTTTCTCCCATGTGGTCGTATTTTAGTTTAGTTTTCCACCAATCGAGACGATTTTCCCTGAGATGAGCTCGTTTTTATCAATTGACCTTTAAGATTCTACATCCGAGCCTTCGCTTTTGCTGCAGGTATCTAAAATTATTCCTAGGTTGCCTATAAGACTTTTAGCAGTACTTGTTGGAGGCCCATCAATATTGCTTGATATACAACTTAACCGTTTAGCGTCTGAAGCTTAAAGCCGGCTGTTGTCCGCACCCTGGTTAGACAGACTTAGAGCCATTTCAACAATATTAGAGTGGACTCTCTGCCCATGTACACATTCGCAAAAATGATGCGAATCATTCGCATAACGAATGGGAATGCAAATATTCGCGACATCCCTGGCATATACATATGCAACTTGAGGGTTTATGTACGGTATTGACGTGAACCCTCTAGTAGAACAATTTTTGTATGAGTTGAAAAATTCAGGAATGGGTGATTTTAGCACGAGAAATCCAAAAATGATGTCCATTTCGATCTGTGACAGTAACTTTTTCCTACAGGGGAGAAAAACCAAGACCGTCTGGAGACGGGCTCGCCTATTCACTTTGACGTATTTTCAGCTTTCTCTTACACAATGTTGACCTACGAACCGGCAATCCCGTCTGCAGATGGTCAAAAATGCAAACTGGGTTTTTACATATATGTCGGCAAGCCGGTCTGTAGACGGTCTGTGTTCGAAAGCAATTTTCTCCATTTCGAATGGTGACATACTTATAAAACTTATATCAAAAAATTGTGCTTTTAACTACGAAACCCACTGTATCAAAAAATGTTTCAAAAGAAAAAAATTCTTTAATTACGAAATTACTTAATAACAAGAAATAATTAATTTAACCAAATCTTTCACAATCTGTGATTCAACTGCCGGATTGACATAACGGATTAAAATTTACATCGTCGTAAAGGTACGATTTTTTTCTAAAGATCGTGCTTTTCGAATATAGAAAAAAATTATTATAGGTACGTGTTTAGTTAACGACCGTCTGGGGCAGTTCAGCCTACTAGAGGGTTAATAGGGTAAAAAAGTTACATTTATTTCTTTGTTCGCTTTGACTTCTTAAACATTTTGGTCACGTTCGAAAACTCTGCTCCCAATAATTCACACAAATTTAAATTATTTTCGTAAGGGTTTATTTCTAATTTAAAATGTACTACATATCTTACAACTAATATCACATTTATCTTCAGCTTCTTAAGCTTGCCACAAATCCAATAACCCATCACACTATATCAACTGCTTGTCGCATCTGCCGAATGCCGCGATTCTATGTGACGTTGAAGATCTCGCCTTCGCGCCAATGTCTTATTACACAGCGTACACTTGTAGCCCTCCATCGGCACATTGCTCACATTCGATTGCATATGCAGACGCACGTGTTTATTCAGATTGCTAGGATCACCGAATGGACGTAGACAAAATTTACATTTGAGTGGCTTAAAGCCTGTGTGAGTGCGTATATGAATTTTAAGTCCATATTTCCGTGAATAAACCTTGCCACAGTAGATGCAGAGGTGACCCTGCTTAGAAGCGCCCATATTGCTGACGATCGCTTCGATCTGGGCGGCAGCGTTGAGTGGGTTTGTGGCGCCAATGCCAGTGGCAGGTTGCAGTAGGTGGTGCATGTGTGGCAAAACGCTACTCACCGATGAAATTGGCGGTAAAAAAGAGAGGGCGGCACTTGGTGTTACTGCGGTGCTGCTGTGAGCGTTCGGGTTACTGAAGGAAGCTGTGGTAACGGCTGCGCTGAAGGCAATCGAAGGTGAGACAGGTTTAAAGGCGGAAAAGCGGTGTACTTGTTGTTGTTGTTGCTGGTGGTGGTGGTGGTGTAGCTGTTGCTCTTGTTGTTGATGATGCTGTTGCGAATGTGTGGATGTTTGTACAGCTGCGGCTGGCTGTGGTGATGAGGCTGGCGAAATGGATGATGTGCTTGATGGAGCTGCTGGTGGCGTATGCAACAATGGTTGGCTAGTTGTTCGGGTCGCCGTCGCTGCAAGCAGCTCACGTTGTTGCTGTGTGTAGCTGGACGCTTTTAGAGCGTAATGCAAGCGTATCCAGAGTATATCCATAGAGTGACGACCACATGCGAGAGCCAAATGGATTTTTAGCGGATTCGGTGTTTCGAACGACAGCTGACAGAGGTGACAAGTGTAACGTTTATTGCCTGCGGGAATTGAAGCGGAGGAAATCGTGGGTTAGAAAGCTAGTGGTGTGAATTTGTTTGTGAAATATTTTTGTTCAATCGATATATCAATAGATACATACATATATCTATCGTCAAGATGATCGAAAATCATGGTATATGCGCATACAGTCAGCGTCAAAAATATGAGTACCCGACGTTTTGACGATTTCTTTATTTTCTTTATAAAAATTTAGTCCATCCAACAGCAAAAAACAGCAGAATTAATTTTTTCAATTTCATATAGAACTCGGGAAAATTCAAGCAACGGCAAAAAATTTTCCTCAAAATGTTCAATTTTTGAATTCGATTTCTTAGAAAAATTTTGAGTATGCAGTTTTGTAGCTCATTCGAGGCTCTAAAATTTACCGTTGACTTTGAGAACTTGTTTTGTTAAGGGTGTTTAAATTTTCTTCTATATAACGCAGGAACAAAATCTATTTTTATATGGTAGAAAATGCGCAACACCCTCGACAAAAAAAAAATCTCAAAAGCCAAGGGTAATTTAATGGGCTACAAAACTGCATACCCAAAATTATTCTAAGAAATGGAATTGAAAAGTTGAAAATTTAGGTGAACATTTTTTGGTATTTCTTGAATTTTTCCGATTTCTTAATGAAATTGAAAAAATTGATTCTGCTGGTTTTTATAAAAAAAAATAGAAAAATTTGGCATGGAAATTATAAATAAAGAAACGTCATATTTTTTATGCTCACTGTATATGGAAAATCATATCGATTTCAGTTTTTCAATGAACTACGATAACTATATCGATAAATGAATTAAACACTGAATTAATATATCGATAAATATACAGGCATCCATATCTGAAATAGTCATGATTAATATATCAAAAATTACATCGATAAATACAAAATTACCAAAAAAGTATAAAATTAAAACACACGGCTTCATTTATAAGAACATGAAACTCTTTTTTTAGCAACACTTATCGATAAACATTTCGATAAATCAAATCAAAAATGCAAAATATCGGAAAAGTATTAAATTAAAATACGGCCTTAATTGTAAAAAATAGAAAACCATTTTTTTTGTTTCGCAACACTCACCTTGTATATTAAGTGGCGCAAGAAACGGTATAGACATTAGCAGCGCCACCTCCTCGCCAAACCACGCCACTATTTCCTCGTCACGCGGCACATCGCGCACAGTTCGCACATGCACCATACCGCCTGGCTGCAATTCAAATAGCGCATTATAGCTGTGCACATCCTCCGAGAGCTTTATGCGTCTCAACAGTTCGGGACTCATGCGCAGCACACCTTGAGAAAGCGTACAAAATGCCGTAGTAGACTCCGCAGCGGCCATAGTGCTCATGAGTGCATATGTTGGTATCGCTTCGGACAACGTATCTTTGGGTGTAAATTGTGCGAGGAGGACACCGGTGCATGTGGCACGTAGTTTAGAACGCTTGGCCGTCATTGCAGTCGAAGTGCTGCTGGTAGCTTCCATCCGAGTTGAGGGTGGCGGCGAGTGTGGCGTTGTTCTAGTAGTGCTGGGGGCAATACTCGACGATCCTCTGCTGGTGCTGGGTAGCAGGTGCTCTATGCGAAATATCATACTTGCGCTACGTTTAAGTGAGCGTTGTTGTTGTTGTTGGTGGTGGTGGTGCTGCTGCTGCTGTTGAGCGTGCTGCAGTGTTGGCTGTTGTTGTGATTGTGCGGCAATATTGCTGGTATCCAAATGTAGTTTATGTTTATGCGTGTTGTTGTTCGATAGCGCTGGCAACATTTTTCTCCACGAAAAAAATAATAAAATTTTGAAATATCCTCTTTCTCAAAATTTCTTTTAAATTTTCTATGCACTTTTGTGTATTCCCTGCGCGCTCTGATTTGATTCTGTGTTCCAATTGGGAAATGTCCTTGGCTTTTATATCGACGCGTCTGCCTGAATGCTCATTTCGCCTTGCAACCACGTGTCTGCGCCTGGCGGCCCGTCATTTGCGACCCTTCGCGCTTGGCGCACAAACGTCAAAGGCTCGTCTCGCAAATTGCCCTTATCCTGCGCGCCACGGCTATCAAAGTTTTCTGCTTAGAATTTTTGCTGCCATTTGAGCTCTCTCTCACCCTCTCGCGCTCATAAAATCTCTGCCTGTGCGTGCGATTCTGCCACAGCTAGCGCCAACGCATCGCTTTAGTTCCGCAGTTGGTGACAAGTGCAAGAATTCCCAGCATTTGACATACCCAAACATCCGAATTCGACATCTCATCCACATCCATATCCGCAATAACAACATCACAATCCGCAGCAACCAAACAACACCAAATACTGCCTGCCTGCCAGCCTGCGAGTCAATCAGCCAGGCAATCGTTCAACATGGTCCAGCGGTGGTTGTTTGGCAGCAAACAGCAAGTGCAACATCATGTTGTGCCACACGCTAAGCCATATACAGCTACATATACATATATACAGCAAGTGTTGCACGCCTCTACTCGACATTTACCACTCACCCATTTACTATCTGCTCTAAACAATCATTTGTCGCTGCTTAAGTAGATCTATGGCGAGATGTTGTTGTTATTGCTTTGTTAGTGTTAGTGCTGTTGTTATTGTTGCACGCACATTTTGTTTTTTTTTTTTGTTGGTTGAGCCTTTTTGGCTTTTCGCATTTGTTGCCCACCCCGACAAGCCTCTACTACTTATCACTTCGTGAAACGCTTAGTTGGCAGCGTAAAAAGGTTTTTAATTGAAATTAAACGATCGAGTGTCAATGTTATTGCTGTATTGTACTGCTTGCAAATGTTGTGCATGTATGTGCGCATATATGCAAGTTCTTTTTTTTATTGTTTCCAGAATATGTTTTGCTATGCTGTACAAATCGCATCCTTCACATATGGATATGCCTACATACAAACGCCATGCAGCAACCCCTCTCCGTACGCAATCCATCTAATACTTTAATTTTTACATTTGTTTGCGGTTAGGTTTGGGGTGGGTCGTGATTTTCAGGGGCGTTCATAGAAAGGGCCCATAGTTAAGATTGACGAAGGCGCTAGCGGCCTACTAGAGCTGCAAAAGGACTTTTGAGAAACAGTCGCCTATAGTATTTACACCAGAGTCATCAGACCTTTGTAGCCCATTTGAGCCTAGTTTGGTGGAATGCTCTAAGCAAAGGCAACAAAAAGAAAGGACAAAGGCTCGCATGCCTTGTTATAGCGGGGCGGTGACTAGTGCACCTCAGAAGGAGCATAAATGATCGCCTGAAACCGCTGCTAATTTTCTATCATCGTGTGGCTTTGCTCAGTCTTAGATCACTGACTACAATATGCGGGTTTGGGATTTCAATACAAGGATGTCCATACGGTTTCCGTTCGGCAAAAATTGGTCGCAGGTCTATCAGAGATGTAGCAAGAAACCGGTGCCGGTCTCTGCTTGGTGGACCGTAGATGAAACCGACTTTTCGACATCTGGTCTTCTTCTAAATAGCCCCACCCCAGGCGAAAGAGGCACTATCTTTTTCGATTACCAAGAGGCTTGGAGAATAAAATCTAAATATGTATGTATATGTGAATACTTCATAGCCCATTTAAATGACTTATGGGCCAAGTGAGTTGATTTTTAGATCTCAAGACCATTAGGAGCGCGGTTAAATAGGAAAAGCAAGGTGGATCTTTCCGCCACATCGAATCGACTTAAACACCTGGGGCATGCTTCTTTATCAATCTGGTAGAGTTAGCAGAGGTGGAAGTATTGAACCTCCTTCATTAAGGCTAAGGGACGGAATATTAAGTCTCGCAATGGAAGTATGAAACTTCCCAAATAGGCCCTTCTGGTAACTACATATGTTCCAATATACGTATCTACTTAATACTAAGTTACGGTATTCTAAAAACATTCTTCTAACTATTCAGCAGTTAGTTGACAACAATCCTAAGTAGTGGGGAGTGAACTCCGCTTTGTGATGTACGCCTACTCACTATTCCATAGATGGAAGCGCTACCTCACTCTGTTGAACATTTTCTGTTGCAAATCACGCGATAAATTTACCTGGTGACCTGGATATAAAAAAAACACCAACTACATACTCCTTCTACGAGAAGCTACTTCTACCGATCAGCACTTCAAGTACGCATGCTAACTTAATGGCAAAGAAACTTTAGCTTTCCCGATTAATCAGTCGCTCAAAGGTCAAAGGTTTTTCCGAAATTTCTTTCAGACATATTACATCTGTGAATGCCGTTTTGGGAACACAATCACCCGACGTATTGACAAAAATATGTCGCTGACTCCCGGACTAAGAGATTCGTCTGCTTCGGGAGACTCAAACCACAATAGCCGAACTTCGCTCTGGCTACTGTAGCAGATATCTCTAACAAATTGCGGAGAGACACGCCGCGACTCAAGACATCTCTTCACATGCCCACAAAACCCCTCTCCGCTAACGCTTCTGTCCCTCAGAATCTGCACGCTTCCTGGGTCTCCCGTTAGGTGACCTTGACGACAACGATTGATAACGATAATGAACAATGATACTTAATGAAAAGGGCGCAAAAAGTTCCCTCGCCATTTTCTCAACCGCTCCTGTACTGCAAACTTGCCTGAATGTCATTTTATTGAGCGCACGTTCCTATAACACATCTAATTATGTATCACCCTTGTATGTATATGTTGTTGTATGCACATCAAATGCAAAGCGTTGTTGCAACCACTGCAACCGCAATACGCATAAGTGCCAGTATCATAACGCAGCCCGCGCGGCGATCAACGCCGAACGAACATTCAAACACACAACAACAACAAAGGCATTAGAATAATAAAGCGTTTACCTTTCAAATCACTGTATCATCAATGGCTCGTGCCCTTTTGCGTCGTCAACACTTTGCGTACGCTGCTGCTGCTGCTGTGGTTGTAGTTGTTATGTTTTTAAATCTGCAAATCCCGAAAAACATGTGTTTCAGGTCACATCGCACGCGCCACTAGCGCCTTTCGCTTTCATCAACAAAAAAAATGCCTCTGGCTACTTACCTACTTGCCACTTGGCGTGGCTCGCGCTTCTAGGGTTGGTAGCAGCCGAGGCGGCACGGTGCGTGTTGGGTTGTGATTGTTTTGGTGTTTGCTTGTTTTNTGCCTCTGGCTACTTATATACTTGCCACTTGGCGTGGCTCGCGCTTCTAGGGTTGGTAGCGGCCGTGGCGGCACGGTGCGTGTTGGGTTGTGATTGTTTTGGTGTTTGCTTGTTTTATAATATTTTTGTTGGGTAAAAATTATTTAGGCATTACGAGTACATCTGGTTGGGTTTATTTAGGTTTTTAATTAAGTGCTTAAGGGGTTTTTGAAGGTTTGCAGGTGGAAGATTGTGTGCACCACGCATCGTTGGTGGCGCTGGTTGGTGTATTCATTTAGAGGCGGTGATGGAGTTGAATTTGGCTGTTTGCCTTTAACATAAACGCTTGTGTGTGTGTGAATGTGCAACTGGCAGTGTTTTTAGCGAAATGCAGCTGCAAGTTGTAGGTACATGAAAGTGAGTCCGCAAAAAAAATAGGAAGACATTTTTTTTTCCAACGATGTCAATTGCGCCAATATTGGTCGATCTTATAATTAAGGACAGCGTTGAATAACTGGCATTCTTAAATGAACGCGTTAAGCGCCAAAGGAACTGTCGAAACTTATCATGCCCATACATTTTTTGTGAAGCATCCCACAATTTACATGTGTACATATGCACATACTACATACATACACTCAAGGCAAAAAGTATTGGCACAGAGAGTTTTTCCAACTATGTACAACAATATTTATATTAACTTTTCAGCGCTGATTTTTTATAAAAATATGGTTCATACAACAACAAAAACATAAAAATATTATTTCTAAAATATTATTTGTGCAAAACCGAGGAAAATTCTAAATATTTCCATGCAAATTTTCTAAATTTTTTTGAGCATAGCCTATTAATTTTCAGAGATACAAGTTTGAAGTTGCGAAAAAATCGCAGTGATTTTTGAGATTTCTTTTGGTTGAAGGGTTTCGCATTTTTTCCATACAAAGTGTTTTTGATTTTTTTTCTGTATAGAAGAAAATGCGTGATTAATTTGCTTTGAAAATTCCATTTACTAAAATTAAATGTCCTACAAAACTGCTTACTTGAAAAATTCTAAAAAATCTGATTAAAAAGTTAAAAGTTTGCATGAAAGTTTATTGAATTTTCCTAAGTTTTGCACAAAGTATAGAAATTTTGTTTTTATGTTTTTTTTTTGNGGCACCACGCATCGTTGGTGGCGCTGGTTGGTGTATTCATTTATTTATTTATTTATTTATTTATTTTTTACAGTCTGTTAGACTTAT
>NW_016169641.1:0-17082 GCF_001687245.7 Rhagoletis zephyria
CTATAGGAACAACGAGCTTAGCTAAATGAGTTAGTCAGCCAGTCAGTCAGTCAGTCAGCTAGGTAGTCATTTAGGCTGTTCGTCTGTCAGTAAAGCGAAATAAGTACAAGGGGGGGAGGGTGGTGCCAAGCGTATTTCATTGGCGCAGTTGTGCAAGCAAGTTTTTATTGTACGAGCATTTGTGTGTGTGTGTGTGTGGATATGCAAAAACTAAAATTAGAAATACTAATGGAGGAGAAAATTTTTCGCACTAGCTTACAATGGGCGCCTCGTTAAGCAGTAAGTTAACGCGGCGTGGGCGGTGCCGTAAGGATAGTACATACATATACCTACTACTCAGCAAAATATGAGCGGTCCTAAGCAAAACGGGAATAGTTGCAGTCGCACACGGAGGCACAGAGGGAGGGTCATAAATCTTAATTTATTTTTGCCTGGAAAGAGAAAGGGCGGACACTCAGCTAGTGGCGGTAAGTTAGTCTGGGCAGGTGGGAAATAAAAAGCTTGAATTTGTATGGGTGTTAATGAAAATGAGGTGCACGTGCATTTCAGACAGACAGACGCGGGTGTGTCCCAACTGGAGGGCTGGAGCTGGCGTTGGCGCTGGCGTTGGCGTTGGCGCTGACGAGGCGCTGCTAGTGCACGATACAGATATAAATTAACGTGTTTTACATTAACACTCATTTAGTTGCGGTGACAGTAAATTTGTACGAACATGTGTACCAGTAGCAACCTACATATGTATGTCGGATGTACATATCACAGTAGGCACGTACAGTAGGTAACCTAACTGACGTGAAAGCATACATATATATACATGTATGTAATTACAACAAAACCGGCTAATGCTGACAACAACAGTTGTTATATTTATTAGCAAGACAGGCAAGTAGACGCCAGCCAAATTTAGAAACTGCAAAATGGCAACGTCGTTCAACGTCGAAATGGCAGTAGTCAACGCCTCTCTCTGTTGCTTAGTCCCAGCTGGGAGAGCTACATACATTGACGGCGCGACTGCAGCAACCTGACATGTACTGTTTTGCTAAATTAATACAAGCGCTACGCTGCTATAAGCTGGTGCGAGCTTTTTACATAAGTACACATCTGTTTATTCGAATTAAGATGCCCCGAGATCTTCCAAAAAATTAGTGAATCTCTTATTTTCAGGGGCCGGAGTGGCTGTAACTTTTTTAAAAAATAGTTTTTAATGCCTTTTCACTGAGTTTTGTTCATAAAAATACCTAATACTTATTTTTTGGCTTTATTTTTGCTAAGAAAATAAAAGTAATTTTTTGAGTTTTGAGTTTTACTTAGTAAATAAAAGTAGTTATTTCAAATTTAATTTTTTGCGTAGGAAATAAATCATAATTTTTGGTTTTTTTTATTAAAACTAAACCAAAGACGAAAAGGGTTACGACGACAAAGCCGAAGACGAAAAAGAAGATGGTTAAGAAGAAGAGCATGAATGGGAACTTAGGCAATCACGAATATGTGAAGGCGAAAACGAAAAAGAAGACGACGACGAAAACGAGTACGTACAGAGCTAAGACGAAGACGAGTACGAATATGGCGACCACGTATGTTATGAAAACGAATACGAAGAGGAATATAAGGACCAAAAGAATGACCCAGACGAATAAGAAGACGGAAAAGATTACGAAGACGAAGTGTAGGTATGGACGAGCATGAAGGCGAAGGCGAAAACGAGTACGAATGAAGCAGTGAGGATGTATGAGATAATAAATACAAATACGAAGTTGAAAATGAATGAAAACACGAAAACGACAACTGCTACTGCAATTTTAATTACGAATACTATTACCACTGGCATTACCTTTAACAAGCCCATTAATATTACCATTAGCATCACCTTTACCATTATAATTAGCCTTAGCCTTACCAATACCAAAAGGTACTTTTACCATTACTACAACTATTCCCATTACCACTACCATTACAACTACCCCTATGCCGAAAAAAATTGTTTCAAAAGAGTAGAAAAGTTAAAATTTTCCAAAAATTTAAAAAAAAAATAAAAATTTAAACTTTTCTGAGTAGCTTTTCAATAGTTATAAGGTTCCTGAAAAGAAAAAAGCTCTGCAAAATTAAAATAAAAATAAAAAAATAAATAATTAAAATAAAAGTAAAAAAGAAATCAAAAAAGTTTAACTTTTGAAAAGAAATAAAATCTATTAACTTTTATTATTTTCAATAATTTAAATTTTTCGACTTTTTTGAAAAACTCTTTTTTGACGTATAGGTATGTTCTAAACTTTACGCAAGGTGGATGGCTGTTTTGGCAGAACCTCTTCATCAAACTCAAATTTGGTTTCAACATAATAATGTGTTTGTACTACAGCGTAGTCTGGATGGTTATAAGCTTTTATTAAAAGAGTTGCTGGGAGAAGAACAAAACCTACTGGTTGGCTTAGAGAAACAGGAGTTTTTTTGTAGCGAGCCATCCTTATATACATACATACATACAAACATACGGATTTATAAGAGTGTTTAATTTTTATATTTAGATGTGTGTAAGTAAGTACATATTATTCGTATATGCCAGTGTATATATGTTAGTGAATGTTCATTAACATTGTGAAACTATTTAACGCCATGCTTGGCAAACGTGCGAAGCGTATAATTATAATACTCGTACATCATTATTGCATCAACACGCTCTAATCCTTGTACATTAACTCATTACCAGGATGTGACAAGAGCGCATACAACCAAAACCGAAAACAACTACAACATTATTAGCAAAAACAACAGCATCACAAATGGCTGGCTGCGGCTCAACAACAACTACATACATTCGCATTGTACCGTAATAGCACGCATCCGNTAGCGTAGTCTGGATTGTTATAAGCTTATATTAAAAGAGTTTCTGGGAGAAGAAAAAAAACTACTGGTTGGCTTAGAGAAACAGGAGTTTTTTTGTAGCGAGGCATCCTTATATACATACATACAAACAAACGGATTTATAAGAGTGTTTAATTTTTATATTTTGATGTGTGTAAGTAAGTACATATTATTCGTATATGCCAGTGTATATATATGTTAGTAAATGTTCATTAACATTGTGAAGCTATTTAACGCCATGCTTGGCAAACGTGCGAAGCGTATAATTATAATACTCGTACATCATTATTGCATCAACACGCTCTAATCCTTGTACATTAACTCATTACCAGGATGTGACAAGAGCGCATACAACCAAAACCGAAAACAACTACAACATTATTAGCAAAAACAACAGCATCACAAATGGCTGGCTGCGGCTGAACAACAACTACATACATTCGCATTGTACCGTAATAGCACGCATCCGGCGATGTTTAAGAGTAGTTGGAGATATAGTTTCGATATTAATATACAATAACACCTTGATGAGTATGTATGTAGGTCTTGTGTTTATATGCATTACTACATGCACATGCATGTTGTATGCTTGCTGACATGCTTCCCCTCTGTAACCCCAGATTTAATTATGCAAACAGAATTTAGTAGATTTCCAGCTAAAAAGGAGTACCAGATGATGCCGCAACTCGATAATAAAACATTATATTACATGTATGTATATATGTTGGATTTTCGAAGCTTATATTAAATTCAGCGTGTACGATTCATGCCGCTGCTTTACGAAAGGAAAGCTCCTAAATACTACATCGTTTAAATATAGATAAAATAATTTATGCTTTCAAAGCACGGTCCGACAAAATAAAACTTTTTGTTGCACCTGAGAAAACTCGGATTTTCGGATATGAAAATTGTTTAAAAATCCATACGCCATATTGGATACGCCATTTCGAAATTTTAAAAACTGACTTCGGATTAGTAATCAGCCCTCCTAAAACACTTGGATACGAAGTTTAGTAATCTACAGACCGATTCAGCAGAGAGGTATTTTCCCCATCGAAACCGTTAATGACTTGTTCTAGAAAACAAGAGAAAAATACGGGTACTATTTATTTGTCTCTACTTTCCGAAAATGCTTGATTTTTTCGTGAGTGCAAAATCTTGCTGGATGGTGTAGTCAATCAGAAGTGTGGAAGCCATGGACGAATGCAGTGCGAAGAAAAATATAAAATCTTATGACCTACCTCTCCTACCTACTGATCTACCTTTCTAAAAGGTGGCAAGCCTAATCAAAAATATTTACTTATTTACTCAAGGTTTGATTTTAATATTTCACAAAAAAAGTGGAAATAATTTAAAAAGTAGTTTCAAGCTATAGCTTTCTTAAATTACCTTCGTCTGACATTCTGATACATATTTTAGTTAATTGAGAAATCAAGTTGAATTTTAATTTATAATCATGTGGCTACCCTCTACATATCTATAGTTCAGAAATAAAGCCTTGTCGAAACCCATTTCGATTGATACCACTATTTTAATAATTTATTTAACTTATTAGATAAATAATCTCAATTGGACTTTTTAAACGGCTGGCAACCCACTTTAAACGCGTCAAAAATATTCTTAGTGTCCAAACTAAATATTTCTTAACACTCTTTTGTTTGACATATTTAAATATTTCGTTGTGTATAGGTTAACTGACTTCGACTTTTCAAATAGGTGGCAACCCTCTTCAGAAAATATTTTCAAACTACTACCTTCTTAAACCTATTTTGCCTGGCACCCATATAGTGGTACCTTCTTCACTTACCTAATTCCTTTAATTAAGCTTTAATTAGATTTTTTAAACACGTGGCAACCCTCCTACCCATAGGTAAGATATAAAGCCTTTTCAAAACCATTTCAGTTGATACCCATATTGTAATAATTGATTTAACTTTCTAAATAATTTGAGCTTAATTTCTTAACAGGTGGCAACACTTTTCGTAAAATTTTAACTTTATTGAACATCTATAACTTAACCCCTTTTATTTTATTTTATTTTTTGTTGCTCCTGTATTCGAAACTATGAGTTAGTTACCTTAACCAAATCAATATACCTGTGGTTCGAGAGGGAATCCCCACTGGGAACTCTCCAGCTTGAAAGTGCAAACCTTTCACCATTCAGAAGTGAAAAACAAGTGGGTAAAACAACATCTGAGTTCGCCTTGCATTACACTTTCTGCAGCTCTCGATCTTTTGTTGGGCAATGGCATTGCAACATAAGACCACATCAACTTTTCCGTTGTCGCAGTATTCCACTAAACCACCCACCTTCGGGGAGGTGGTGGCAATATAATCATATCGAAAATATATATAGGTAACCCATACTTGCCCCTGAAGCTCAGGCTTGTAACCGCGATGTCACCCTGCTTACTCTCCGATGCCAAGTACTAGAGCCACTCACTAAAGCTAGGGTATGTAAGAGCCAGTCAACGGCATATCGTCAAATTTTTTTGCAACTCAGTCGTCTGAGCCCAAACAGTTGAGGAAGACTAACAAGAGGAAGAAACTCAAAGAAATCGCTAATTATTGAGCCCAAACAGTTGAGGAAGACAAACAAGAGGAAGAAACTCAAAGAAATCGCTAATTATTGAATCTATGAGGTCCAAAGTATTCCAATGCGCTTTAAGGAAAATATTTAGAATCTAAAACGTTTTAAGGATTTCATGAGCTTACCCAAGAACAACTTACGAATCATTACAGTAACCCTCACAGGATTGTTTGTTTGAAATCCACGACCCGTAATTAGCCGGTAAACTAAGTTTCAGCATTTTTGGCTTCAGCGGCTGAATTTTTACTGAAAGGGTCAAGGGTCTTAATCCTTAAGGGATTGTTAGCATATTATCGGTCCTTCACAACATCCCATAGAAAAGTCTAACGGCGCCAAATCGCAACTCTGAGGTGACCAATTGGCATCGCCGAGACGGCTGATAACACGATTACCGAACTTGGCGCGCAAAAGGTGCATAGGGCCGCCTTTCTTCTGAAAACAAATATCGCTTGGACAATTAGGAGATTGTCCTTTGTGATACCACATTCTAAACGGCACCGAATACTTAGTCGATAAAACGCCTCGAGCCGATTATGTATTTACGAATTCGGCTATCCTCAATGCCCCAGAGCTCCTTGGGGCTAGTTATTGAGGATATGAGAGCCAAAGTACCTCAACCTTAGCCTCGCAAACACTGAGCGCCTAAGAAAGTAGTGTAAAGGTGATTCCACTTCGTCATCTTCCAGGCAATTGTTACGTACCAGTTCCGGTAGTAGGCTCAGCTTTACTGCATGAATACTGATTGGACAGTTACCCGTTAAAACTTCCACCAAAAGTCAGAACTGTGGCTTTATGAGTGTGAGCAGTGCCAATCTCCCATCAGGATGTGGGGATCCCTCAAGTGGCAACCCATTGGAGCGGGTTTCTGAGCGAGAATATGCCTAAATCTAGATGATTCATGACACCATTATACGCTTTCGCAGAAACACCTCCATGAGACTCTTTTCTTTTTTCTGATCTCGGACTTGTAGATTCCTAGTCCAATCTTATAAAGTTCCCAATCAGAAGGTAACTTACTCCTGCGGGGCCTATTGAATAATCGTCTGCTCGACGCCCTTAACTCAGAAAGCTCCATCGTACACCAAAGAGGGTTCCCTCTGCCTTTCAGAAGCCTCAGCGGTCATGCGCCTCTTCCTTTCTGGGCCTCAGAACAGAAACAACGGCTGTTGACAAATTAATGGCACGTTTCCATTTTCTGTAATGAAAACCTAAATTATGGTATTTGAAGGAATGACTTTTTTTTATATGTTTATATGTAAGTACGAGTATAATTTTGTTTCGCCTCACATACAATTACTAAATATTAAATTACTATTTGCACAAACTTCTGTTTTCTTTTTCAATTCAGTTATATGTACATATGTATATAGCTGCATATATTATTATGTAAATACATATCTACATATGCACAAATGTTCCACCATGTATTGACGTATTAAGCGCTTTTGTTTACGGGCTTTAAGCAAATGTTTTTCTACCCTTACACTTAATTGTGCTTGGGTAGAAAATTTTCTCTGCATGCAATTCCGCTTTGAATTTTTAATGAGCGTTAAATTGCAAACTGAAACAATGGCAAGAAAGGATTATTCTTCGTTAAGTTGCCAAACGTGCAGTGACTATGCTGAGAGGGATGTTTTTCGTTAAGTAGAGAGTAGAGCGCGAGAGATGCGCTCGCATTTACTATTCAATGGATGACATAACTCACAGGTATCGTCATGCGCAGGACGCGAACCTGTCTGCAGAGCACCTGTATGCTCTCCACGGTAGTTCTTTAATTGTCCTGTGCATTGAGCAGAGTAACAAGCAATTTCGTAGGAAATATTGAAGACGAGTAGTGCCTAGCAGCCGCCCGAATTCGAATGTGCTACTGCGCAAATGTTATGCAGAAGATGAGAGAGAGAGAGAGAGAGAGAGAGAGAGTACAGAGAGCTGTTAAAATTGTTTCGCCCTTTGCAGATGTGTATGCCAACGATTGGAAGCTGTTCATCTTAGTAGTTACTCGTCGTACCACAGAGAGTCACAGTCTCGCACGCTGTAAAGAGTTTACGCTGCGGGCTTAACGGGCGAGCGTACACAAATCATTTTCCAGCTGTTGTGCATTTCGGGTTGAATTCTCGTACCTGTTCATAAATTTTAATAACTTTGCAGCGCGCCTTGAGAAATGCATAAACTCATAGCCAACATTACGGCCGTCATCGTCAGCCCATGCACCCATGCATGCAAGTGATAAATTGTAAAACTATAACGCTCGCTAAACAAAAATGATCACCAAAGCGGATTGTTAATTGCTAAGTAATTGAATGTTTAAGTTTTTCTGGGTTTTTCTTCCTTATGCCGCTTAATTAGTAACTATCTGCTAAAGAGAATATATGTATATACACACTTAGGCTCACGGAGCTTAGGGTAACTGCAGACAAAAGATAGAGGGACCCTTTTGCATTCATACTTACCTTAATACTTCTGCGCTTCATGAGAATTTAATGACAAAGCGTTAATGGCATATGTCTACCTGTCTGTCCGTCGCATACGCCTTACTCAGCTTGCAGCAGCGTTGTGAATGCAATTCCGGCGGCGCAGTGCGGCTCTGCCATGTTAAAAAGTGGCGAGTGTAAATGAGATTTACTTGCTTACTTAATTTCCTTTTTTTTTATCTCTACTCACCTAAGATGTTTTTATGCGCCTTGCACAAGCGGTTCAAAGACATTCGCCGCATTGCCGTGGGAAATGTAGCAACACCGTTGCACTTGCGCAGTCACACGCGCGCACACATACGCACATGCACGAGTTGAAAAATTATCAATTCTCTTCTTTGTTTTCAATGTTCTTTTTACCACCCATTGATCAGGTAATGGTCACGATTTTTTTGATATCCCAGAACTATTACTCGCATTATGTCTTTGTATGTAGCTGCCTGCCTTCCCTTGTGGGCACATGGTATCATGAACACTGGTTATACGGCAAAAAAAAAAAAATTCTTTGCTTATCCTCAGGATGCGCGCACGAATCATTTCCTTGTGGCAACAAATCGTTTTGACTGAAATTATTATTAATTGTTTTTTTTTTACGCAATAGGCCACAGGAAGCGTAAAACGAAAGGGAAATTGTAACAAAGATGAGCAGGAAACGAAATGAATAAAATGTTGCACAGTCCTATTGTTGTTTACCAACTAGTAAGGCGGGATTTAAGAAAAAGAAAGTGTGAATGTAAATACCAAACGTGCCTTAAATCGTGCATATGTATAATGCGCACTAATCTTCTTGGGAAAAGCACTTATGTATGCCAACACCAGAAAATAACTAATGGCTTTTTATCAGAAGGTTAATTGATTTAGGTTG
Organism: Rhagoletis zephyria; assembly: GCF_001687245.7. Lineage (NCBI taxonomy): Eukaryota > Metazoa > Arthropoda > Insecta > Diptera > Tephritidae > Rhagoletis > Rhagoletis zephyria. The sequence continues at coordinate 8,786 of NW_016169641.1, forward strand.
GGCAAGTAACTTTTCTATACTTTTTATATTGAAGTACTGGAAACTTTATCAGAAAATCCAACCAGCATTCAATGACATTTGAAAAAATACCAAAATAAGGGAAATACAAAGATTTACTAGCTTCATTGCATCAAGTTAAACATTTTTTATTTTTTGTTTAGAGCTCTCTAAAATGACTAGCAGTCTCAATTTATGCCAGACTTTGTACCTTGAGAAGTGTTTAAAAGTCGCGTTTCTAATTATCTTTTCAGATAGCCAAGCGGCTATAGATTTCTTTCCAATAGAATGATCACCTCCAGGCTCGTTAAGGAATGATTAGACACTATCCAACTCTTGGTAACAAGGAACACGGTGTCACTATGCCGGGTTCTAGGACACTGTGGGATCGTAGGTAATGCGGCCGCCGATCAATTGGCAAGGGAAGGCTAATCGTCCGTAGGCCGAAACCGTTTTCTGGACGCAGTTGGTCCCTCTCGATGCTTAAAATAGAATCGTGGGTAAACTCAGAACGTCAGACTTTTTGTCTATCCTTTTGCGTGGAAAGCTATATAAATCTCTTGAGTAGAGCCATAATCACTTGTGCTCTCAAATGCACTGGTCTGGTCTCTTCCGCGGGGTATTATATACAAAATTTTATGTAAATATAAAAAAAAGAGATTTTAGAACCTCCCGTCTTTGTAAAAGAAGATTTACATACATTTTTGTTTTTTACTAATGCTTCGCCTTATTTTTATTTCATTTCCAATTTGAAAAATTAACACAAAAAAAACTCGTAGTAAGTCAAAAAGGCAAATCAGTATAAATTAATTATTTTTAACATTTAAATGAGCAAGTCAACAATAAATTCAATAATCAAGCATAATTCACTTATTAGTACGGATACGCATTGACTGCATTAATTTAAATCATAGCCGACAACGATGTTCCAAAGGCAACCACAGAAAACAACAAAAAAAAAAACAAACAAAATATTTATTTATTAGCAATTTATTCAATTTATCGCATCAACGCGCCGACGGGGTGCAGATATGTGTGTAAACTGCGGAAAACCGCCGTAGCAAAAATGGAAAACAACAACAACAACAATGAACACATACGCAAAAAATAAACAAACAAAAAAATAAAAAGGCAAACCATAACAATTATAAAGCTTCGAGCTGTCAAAACAGTTTAAAAACATCATTTTTCATGTAATTAATTACAACTACAAATTACCACGGAGGCGAGAAAAGCGTATGGGCCAACCAACAAAAGTTTGAGTTGAAGTTGAGGCGACGCGACTCGACGCGACGCGCGATATTAAAAAGCTGATGTTGATGAGTATGGGCAACTATTGCAGCGGCTGGAGTTGGTTGTTGCTCTTGCGCTTGTTGTTGTTGTTGTGTTGTTGCTGTTAATGCGGTGTTATAATGCATACAAGTTGCGTTAAGAAGTTTTTTTTTCATTAAATACTCGAAAAGTCAAAATATTTATGTTTGAGCTGATGAGCGGTAAAGCAGCTACATAGCTAGTACTGGTTACACGAAGGCTTATAGCAATTTACATAAACAGCAAGAAATTTTTTTTTTATATAAATTATAATAATAAAAAGGCAGTTAGCACACAATTGAAAATTTTCCTCAATAAGTATACATATCTACCTAGCTATCTATGCATGTACTATATGTGTATGCACCGATATATTCAGGTACATACAATTATCCCAGATATTTGAAGTCACAAAAATTTCTATGTCCCACAGTGGTAGCGTTTCATACAAAAGTTGGCGGTGGTTTCAAAAATGAACCGGCTACCAATTAACAAAAACCAGGGTTTTTAGGACCGGTTACCAATTTTGAGAAAAGAGGAGTGATCACGCCTATTTGATTTATTTTGTTTATTTGAAAAATTAAGTCGCTTTTTTATACCGGTTACCAATTTCGAAATATCCGTATTTTTAGTACCGGTTACACTATTTCGTAAAAAGCGAAGTGATCCCGCCCATTTTTCATCATTAAAAATTGCATATTCGCAGCCCCCACTATTCATGGATTCTTTTAATTAAAAAATCATTCAACGAATCCCTCGATAAGAAAAGTGTTGGACAATTTTTAAACTACAGAATATAGTATTTAAAAAAATGGAATTTGCGATATTTAAATAATTACCAAACTGATATAAAGAGAAACTTTTATGCAAAATATTAATTTTTTAATATTTCACTTTTTAACAAGTTGGTACCGGTACAATTTTAAAAGTTCAGAGCCAAAGTAGCTTACATATATGATGGCAAAATTACCCAATTTTCAAGAAAAAATTCTTTAATTATAGAGATAGGCAGTTTTAAATAGGCTGCGGCGTTTTCTATTCGTTAAGAGCATAATCAGCTATGGGTTTGCAAAAAATAAAAGAGTTTTTTTTATTTTATTTTGTTTTCTAGAAGGCGTAGTTTCCAGTGTTTCCATATACCAACAGTGTTTCTGGGTCATTTGGATCCAAATTATCATTTAGTATTTAAGAGCAACTTTGAACCGGTAAGCATACAGCACTTGCCGATAAAGTGTCTGCAGGTGATAAATAAAATAGCGAGTATTTCGTTTTGGCGCTGAAAACTGACCGGTCCAGTAGGTGCCAGTGGCCAAAACAATTGCATTGAAACTCTTGTAGAAATGCATTTCAGTTAAAAAGCATATCTATGTTCGCAAACACAAACACATGTGCATTTATGTATATATGTATTTACATATAATATGTATCTGTATATATTACATTTGACACACAAAAGTATGCCCACACAGAACAAGTTCAATGCGCAACCTAAAACTTAGCTGGTTACTATTAAAAATTACAAAAAAAAAAGTTGATGTAAATACATATGTATGTGTACGCATGTACACACAAAAGTACAAGAAAAGCGAAGCTCAAACATGCTTGTAAGCAGCAAACTCTTGAGAAAATACACAATTCCCCATACAACTTTACACCAAACAACAAAAAACTGGTTTCAAGAAACAGAACCACAACAAGCAAAATATANTTAAGTATGTATGTATGTTCATACACATGCACCGACGACGCACAGTGTGAGATTTAGTNGTAAGTATGTATGTTCATACACATGCACCGACGACGCACAGTGTGAGATTTAGTCAATCTAGGACACCGAAATTAAAAAAAAATGTGCTTGAAAATCGATCAAGTTTTGTAATTTTGCATGCTCGCTAAAAAAAAACACGGGCTTCAACATGGCTATGAAGAACTTGTTCCGACTAGTGTAAAAGGCCACCAGGTTTCGAACTCACTCAGTCTATACAGGATGTCCCAGTGATAAATGCTCTACTTTTGGGTGGTGATAGGAGAGGGATAGACGAATAAGAAATTGTACGGGAAGTGGCATCTAAAATGCAACCCTGGGGAGTTGTAGGGTTAAGAAAGTGATCGGAAATAGTTGTAGAAAAAAAATTCTCAGGCCTAAACGAAACACCCTAATGAAACACCACTTCTGGAGCTTTTTTAGCTAATTGTAGCAGCATTTAAAAAAATATTTTAGGGGTCGTTTTTTTTTTTAGTTTTTAAAGAAATCTGGGCATAATAAAGTCAGAATTTCAAAAAATGTTTACCTTTGTTTTACTTTGGTGGCCATTTTGGTATAAAAAGGGTCCTATTGTTTTATGTTTTTAAATTTTTTTTTTTCAAAATGGTCACGAAATTTCTTTCAAATCTGCCCAACATATGAAATTGTGTACAACTAGACTTTTTTTAGGGATAGTTCAGAATTAGCCCCCTTTGACACTAGTTGCAGCTAGTTATTTATAACCACTTTGAAGCTTATGTTCTTCTTAAAAATCGTGCCAAATTTAAGATGATATCTCTAAAACTTTGTCTAAAATTTAATTTANGAAATTGTGTACAACTAGACTTTTTTTAGGGATAGTTCAGAATTAGCCCCCTTTGACACTAGTTGCAGCTAGTTATTCATAACCACTTTGAAGCTTATGTTCTTCTTAAAAATCGTGCCAAATTTAAGATGATATCTCTAAAACTTTGTCTAAAATTTAATTTATTGACGTTCTATGATTGACAAAATCTCACACTGTGCGCGACGTATGTACATAAGTACATATATCTGTCGAATTTTTTATGCATGCAGCTTGTGATGATGAATGAAGAGTAAAAGAACCTGTAAAGTATTTTAAAAGCGAAATATCAACAAAAAGCAGGAAGTCATGTGGCGCATTGAAGAGCAGCATTTTAACGGCTTGTAGAACCACTGAAAGTGTAAAAACAACAACAAATGCAAAAAGCAAGAACAACAAAATATCAGTAATATTAATATAAAAAAAATATCAAGGAAAGCCAATACAGCGGAAGAAGACGCTTAAGAGGCATTGGCGTTGGCAAGACGAATAAGAAGGGCTTCAGCAGATCAGATGGATAACATAAATAGTAAGTATAGGGAACATAAGAAGTATATGTATATAGGTACGTATATGTATTTATGTATAAGAAAATAATTACGGTGTAAGTAAGGATTACAGTCGAAATACCCGATATCTCAGTCGAAGGCGATGCTACACACCTCCNACAATATAAAACAATATCAACGAAAGCCAATACAGCGGAAGAAGACGCTTAAGAGGCATTGGCGTTGGCAAGACGAATAAGAAGGGCTTCAGCAGATCAGATCAATAACATAAATTGTAAGTATAGGGAACATAAGAAGTATATGTATATAGGTACGTATATATATGTATTTATGTATAAGAAAATAATTACGGTGTAAGTAAGGACTACAGTCGAAATACCCGATATCTCAGTCGAAGGCGATGCTACACACCTCCCGGCCGACCATGATAAGGAACGAATAAAAACTCCCCGGCTGAAAGCCAACAAAGCAACCAGAGCGGACTCAGCTTTCAATTTTGGCGTTGTAGAGCTGATAAAGCACCCCCAGAACCATCCTTAAGAAGCTTCCCCCACCCACCTGCCGACCTCCAGAGATCTTTTGGTCTCGCACCATTTTGCTCGACGGGTTAAAGTTGGGAGGCACTCCGCAATCCACCTCCTCCAGAACAGGTTAATTCCTGCTTTTCACACTGCAACATCCGTTTCCACACTCCATCTTCGGATGGGTTTATCGGGCAGTAGCCTTTGCCAGATATCTCGCTCTGCAGGTGCTCGCAGTCAAAGACTTAGCCAAACCGCTTTGCTTCTTGGTTAGCTCCTACTCCATTTCTGTCATTATCCGACCTCATTCTTACCGGAACTCTTCGGCGATTCATGAAATTCCGAATGGCTATAATACGTCCGACTGTGGTTGGGTCGTGAACGAGCCCTAACAGTGAGATATGTAAGCAGCGCCACGCAGCGCTTCTCCTGTCTTCGACCGATGTTGACGTTTATTGGACCGAAATAATCGAGACCGGTGTAGGTGAACGGACCGCAGAAGCTTACGTAAATGGGGTATCTAGTAGTGATGTCGGATTACGCAGATGGTGGCTTCCGTATTTTGACGTTTCATGGCGTGATGATGATTCACAACAAGCTTCGTAAAGGGGTAGCGAGCCGTCTCTTAGAGTTGGGTATTTAATTGTTTTATGCATTTCGTCGGACTGCTCGCCATTGTGTTATCGACGCCTGAAACCACTCACCCGTGCCCAAGTTCGCCCTGGTCTGTTAAGAAATGAAAAATGATTATAATTACAAAAAATTCGTAGCTTACAACTGCCAACTTTTCGTCGTCAGCAGCGTCAAAGCTATAGACGAAATTATCGACTTAGTGCCGCTAAAGTATCGACTTGACTGCTTCGGAAACTGACCTTGGTGTTACAAAGCAATCAAAGATTTAACATACTGTTTGCGCATGGCAAAAACGCCGCTCCGAAAGTTAACACTTTCATTACAAAAATGTCTGCTAGCTGTAATGTGTCTCCGCCACGCCACAGAACGCGGTGCGTATCGGTCCTCCTCGCGTATGCGTGCCTGGTGAAACATTTCCTTTATATCGCTGCACACTGCTACCGCTCTCACGCGGAAATGAAATAACATTGATGGAAGAGATTGGTATTCCGCCCTCAAGAATTGTAGTATATGGGAGTTGAGACTATGTGTAACTGAGCAACATCGACAAACACAAGCCGGAGTCTTCCAGGCTTGTTGAGATTAGCAACTTCGAAATGCGGCAAGTACCAGGTCTGCGAATGTGGTCAAATTTTACTGCCGAAATCCTTGTTAACGTAAGAGTTTACGATGTCCCTTCACGCTTTGGTGAATTCTGCGGTGAGGACATTTCTCTCCAAAACTATTCGCATCAAAGTAGTCTCGAACCATGACATCAAGCGCGTGATCCAGCGTATGCTCTACGAAATGACTTGTGTTCCTGACTTCGGCGACGCAGATTGCTTAAACTAAAAACGTTTCGTGGCGTTTGTTTTTTCTTCATACCAATCCCTCAATACTCTGCTCAATATGTTCACCACCATAGCAGGCTCTTGTGCTTTGTGACCGCCAAATCACTGCACGATCAAGCTTCGCTCTTCGCCTTTCGCAGCCAACTTGTCAACTATGTAGCCTTCGATCATGGTCACGGAAGAACCCTAATCAAATAAAGCGTGTGTATCGATATTTATAGTACAATTTTAGAATGTTACGGGCAAAATGAGGACAAGAAGCTTACTAGTCTTGGCATTAGCGGCGCAGCTAAAGACTGAGGCTGAGTTTGCGGTATGGTGACTTCTCCGCAGGACGATGTGTGGTTAAGAGATCGTGTAGAGAGTAGTTTGTAGTGTGTTCTCTTGCATCCGTAGGCTGCACACACTTTACGACGTCGACATACTCATTATGAATGGCCTTTCCCCAAGCATGCGAAGCGCAACCGTTGTCTTTTAACAGCTTCCACCTATCAAGCGACACTAGCGCCTATGAACCGTCTGTATTCCGGAATCCTATAATCGGCTTGGCTATTACATATTTGGACGTACTTGAATGCTGGTCTTCCGGAGCATGTAGGACTACATGGCACTTTGGCTCTCGAAGCTCTGACTCTTGAACTCTTCATATTTAATTAGCAGTCTCACTTAACCACTCGCTAAAATGTTTGGAGACGTACGTGTACCCATACGCACATGTGGACTGCGTAAAGGCATTGCTAAACAATTGCCAATCTCCAGCTAGTCCACTGAACCCCGGCAAGTCTCGGAGTTTCCTAGGCAATATTACCACAGCTGGTGTGCTAATGCAATGGTTCACATATGGTGGTGGCAGTGTGTTACTGTCGTTGCTATGTGAAGACGGCGTAGACGAAATTGACGCGAGCGCTGCGCTGTTCACAGATGATGGCTGAACGATGTCCGCGTTGGCAGATAAAGCGTGACCATAAGAGCTACCTCCGGCAGGCTTGGCGGCACAGTACTAAATCCAGAAATTATTGCGGTACTAACACCTGCAGCAGTGTACACACGCGCGACATTAGTCGTTACTGCGACCGCAGCGGCAGCAGGTGTTGTGACTTGAGGCGGCATTGTAACGTTATTTGAGAGCGAAGCGCCAGCGGTTGAGGTAGCTCGGCATAAGGCGGGGCGGAATGTGAAGCAGCGTTGACGACAAACTGAACACCGGTGGCTGGCGCAGCAGTAGAGGTGGCGGTGGCATAAGGCGCTGAGGAAAATCAGCGTTGCCGATGAACGGAGTGGCGACGGCTGGCGCGGTGGCAAAAGATGGTGCTGCGAATGAAGTAACGTTGGCGACTAGCAGACCGCCGGCGTTCGGCGCGGCGGTTGCGGTAGTATCGACATAAGGCGGTACGGTAAATGAAGCAGCGTTAACAGCGAACGAATCATTGGCGGCAGGCGCGGTGACAGAGGCGGCAGCACAGTTTGCGATCGGGTCAGGAGGAGCGCTTAGCATGGCGCGATGAGACGCTAAGGCTAATGCACAAGAGGGCGCGATGTTAGAATTAGCAGCAGCGAAGCTAGCGATGGCGGGTTGGGCCGCGTTGACGACGGATGACATCGCTTTAGAGTCCGCGGCAGCAAAGTCGACGACGGAAGTTGGCGCGGCAGTGTGCACAGAGTAACTCACCGGTTGAATTGCGATATTCGCATAGCGGTTAGGCGTGACGAGGGCGCAATGGCTTGCTCCGGCAACGGTACAGTGCTAGGCATTTGTAGGTGTAACGGGAGCTGACATCGTTTTCTTTGTAACACGCTTGTTTTATTTAGCAATGTTGCGCTTCATTCTCCCTAACCTTACCTTGCATCTTTTATAGTTCGTTGCAAAGTATAATGAGCTTGAACTTGTGTGAGTGTCAGAACACTGTG
>NW_016169642.1:0-17076 GCF_001687245.7 Rhagoletis zephyria
TGATTGGCATGCGTGAAATACTCAAAAAATTCGCCAATGTGTCCGTCAACGATGTGGTGGGTATGCGTGCGCCGTTCTTAAAACCCGGACGCAATACACAATACAAGGTGAGCAATTGTGGCAGGGGGCTGGTGTATGCGCTGCCCACTGTGCGTACATATTGCGGGTATGTACATACTTGTAAATATTACCTGATTACTTTTGCGCAATGCAGTTGGCAGTTACGCGTCCTCTAGCAATATAATGAATTTTCAGATCCCTGATAGGTAATTTGGCATAAATAGTACAAGGAGTTAATTGACAGTTTTATTTTGTTGTGATGTTTTAGACAATTACCACAGGCAGTAAGCCGATTTTTTATACAACATTTGCATAAATTGTAAGTAATATGTATTTCGAGGGATTATGAGGTTAAATTGTATCGTATGCATAAATAAATTAATTACTCAGATCATGAATGGACATCGCTTGACTGAATATGTACGCACAGATAGAAGCTGGCATGTGTTTTCTTTCAAGTAAAGAAAATGTTATGTTACGCTATAGACGTACACAAAAACTTTGCAAAACTACTTACTACAAAATACATATGTGCATACATACGCTTATAGACATAGCTAAAAATGCTCACCGAATTTCCTAACAGAAACCGTAATTATTTCAACTAGTTGTCTATGTATAAATTTTAAAAGTTTATAACCATGAAACACATTTTCTTTGTTATTCAATTCCCTGTGTGCAATTCCATTTGCCTTATGCGTCTCATTTCTGTTTAGCCTGTTTGCTAATATTTTCGCTAGAAAATTATGTTAGTGAATAGATTGCTAATGCAAATGTGTAGTACATTGAATTGTCCGTAGCACATTTTTTGAGATGACAGGGATTTGAAAAAATGTAAACTAGCTGTTACGGCTGGGGGCAGTAAAAGTGTATGCGCCTACATTTGCCTACGTATACAATACATATAACCAGGCATAACTGTTATTCATAGTATCCCCTTTGGAGGTAGCCGTACTCTACCCATGTATTTAAATATGTATGTATGTATTTCGGTGCGGAAGAGAAAATAAATGTTACATACATACATACATCGGAGAATTGCATCAAATGGATTTTTAAGTGCTCGGGTGGCACTTTTCAGCAATCACTTTTCAACAACTATTTTTACACTGGAATTTGAAAAAAAAAACGAGTAGGAAAATTATATATTGCCATCAAGGAAGTCTGTTGTTATAAATCATAAAACAAGATATACCAACGCTCAATATATAATCATACATCTGATAATTTTTAGGTTAGGCCGGGGCGAATCGGGAGGGTAATTGTTGTTTTATATATATTTTTTTTATTATTAAGTTCCTTCTTTATTTATATACCTGTCCTTATGTTAGGACACCAACTATACTATCTTACAATTTGTTAGGAAATTTACACACAAAAAAACACAATTTAGCCAGCACTAAGAAAGTGTTGGGTTAGCTATTCACATTTAATGCATATTTGTTCTCTTTTTGTTTTAGTAGGCACATACAATATTTAAAACGCATTTACAATGACTATTTACAGTTACAATGAACATATATCACACTAGGGCGATTGGCCTCGCTCTTTTCAGCCGTCTTCCATACTTTCTCTTTGATCGGGCTAAGACCTTCACTTCTTCTTCATTCTCGTGTTATTTTCGCAATTTTGCAAAGTCCAAATTGATTTTAGATCCATAGTTTCTTCGGCAAGTTTACTTGGAATTCCACGTAGAATCCTTTTGTGCTATACGCGCATAGTGGGAAAAATCTCCCATGCAAATTGTCCCGCCCTAATGCACATATATAAATAGGTTTTTGCATTTTTTACCTAAAAGGTAACGGTTTATGGAAAAATTTGCACAACTTGAATATTAAATTTTTCATATCTGATGAAATTTGAGCTATAAAAGTGGACCAGATACAGTCAGGTGATTGCTGTTTGTGCAATAAACACACCTCACAGTCAAAGTTAAACATACCCAACAGGGTTGCATGACAAAATGAATTCAATTAGCACTCGATGAAGCACTAATCGGACACTTAAAGATTTCAATGTTTGTATGGAAAATGGATCTCGATTAGTACCTTAATCGAGAAAATTTAGCTAACCGCCTGTCTGAACTTAGTACAAGAAAATATATAAATACGATTAGGGCAGCCGAAATATTCGAACCTATCTGTACTTGGAGTATCTGTTTTAAAGATTTAGATAAAAACGTATCTATTTATAGCGGCGGCCATGGCCTAGTGGTTACCGAGAGCAGCCAGGTTCGATTCCTGGTCCAACATCTAAATAACTTTTCTATTATGAGCGATAATCCTTCCTGCGGCATAAAATTGAAGGTTCCTCTACGTCAAAGTTCTTAAATAAAATTGCTACTGACATATCGAACGCATTGGTATAAAACCAGGAGAATATAACTGAATATCATGGCAATTTAGAGACGTGTACCTCCTCAAACGGGGAAAGCGTAACATTCTTATGCAACTGCATAAACTTGCAAGCTCTTAGTTGCTGATTATTGTGCATTTGCGTCAAATGCCTTTAATTGAATTAAGTTCCATATGCAATGATTGCAATCAACTTTCCAGCTCGCTGCATTGCAAATATGCACTCTGTATGCACTACTGCTGCATACAAAATTCAACAAGCAAAAAAATTAAATAAATAAACTACCGTACACACAACACACCACCATTAGGGGAGGGTACTTTAGTGTTGTTGAGTGGTAAAATCTGTGCCTGTGTACTTGAAATTGTTGCACATGAGCAGCTTCGAGCATTACAACCAATTACCTGTAAACAGGACCATTAAACTGGCAACAACAACAATAAAAATAACCATAACAGCAACCAAACTGCTGTCAAACCACACCACCGTGCGTACAAACACATCTGTAGCGGAGACAAGAGCAGCAAAGCCATTTTCATGTTCATGGTCACATTTATTCTTGTTTCAAGTTTTCTATGCTTGTCTTCTACAGCATTTACACCCACGTTTAACATTTTTATTGTTATTATATGCAATGCATTAAAACTTTGAACACAGCATCAGACTATGTACATATGTAGTATATACTATTTGTACGTTTTTATATGTACATATGTATGTATGCATATGTCCCTATATTGAATTCTATTAACCCTTTTGAATTTATCTTAAATTTTTTTGTTTTTTTTTTATTTTCATGACATAACCACAAACTATGGTCGAACGTACATCAATATGTGCATACACACGTGCATACACATTACATTAACAACGCCAACAACTGTATATACGTACGTACATATGCCTGCATTTGGTGCTGCGCCATGCTGTCTACACAGGTTATCGAAGACTTCGGTTACATCTATGACAGTTCGATTACCGTGCCACCAGTCAATGTACCCATCTGGCCATACACGCTCGACTTTAAAATCTCACATGAATGCAAGAGCGGCACGTGTCCGTCGAAGAGCTTCCCCGGCGTTTGGGAGGTGCCACTCAACACTCACTATGTCGAAGGTTATGAAGGCGGTCACTGTCCCTATCTGGATCAATGTGTGCTACACAATTTGGACGAGGAAGAGATATTCGCTTGGCTGCAAGAGGACTTCACACGTTACTATGAACAGAACAAGGCACCCTACATGATGCCAGTCCATACGAATTGGTTCCAGACGAAGCCACTGGAAAATGGCCTGCATAAATTCCTTGATTGGGCACTTGAACTGTAAGTACCTGGGGGTCGTATATATGTCTACATACATATGTATGTATGTATATTTTTTGTTCTCATGCACACATTCATACATACATATATTCTGAGAGTATTTAAAATGTAAACTGTGTGCAAAAAGTGGATAGGGCGGAAGTTCAACTAAATGTGAATAAACGTTTATTGAGCAGCATGAAGAGTTTATTAGATATTTTATAGAAATTTAATATTAATTGGAATTGCTTTAATCGGCTGCTAAAATGTTTGAGTAAATAAGCATTGTGTTTTTATTATTAGAGTAAAATTAATTTTGATAACGAGCACGAGTGTACATTTTTTGACACAACAAGCAGTTTTCTTCGAATTTTCGAGTTTCGCATTTGCCTTTGAGAAGAATCTTTTGTTTTAACAAGTTATTTTTAAGCAAAACACAAAACCGACTTCAATTCTTATATACAAATTTAAGATAATCATTAATTTCTTCATGATCCAATGATCGGATTTAAACCAAATAAGTATGGGACCAGCTGTGAGGTAACAGCTTTTCTTAAAAAAAAAAAAACAACAATATTTCGTTGAAATAGTATAGAATTCTTGAAAATTAATATTTTTCGATTATGACAAACTGATTCCTGAAGTCTCGTTTTGAAAAAGATACGTCGATATCTTTGCTACAATGTAGTAGCACAAGTATCACACACTCTGTTGGGGAGCTCGGTGAAATCTGTCTATACGGACGGCTGCAAAACTGAAAAGAGAATTGGAGCTGGGCAGCTGGACTTTACTACTCGCACCTTTTAAAAATAGTACACGAACGTATGTACATAGTATGTATATTGAGGCTAAACTTCGATGCAAGGTGGAATGAGCTTAAATTTGTGGAACAGAGTCAATTTTAAGGCAAGCATAGCGGGAACAGGCGAATACATCAAGGATCTCATTAATATAGCTCATGAGAGCCATTGGTTGGTACAGTACTCTAAATTTCAAAACAACAATTCACTCCTGAACAGGTTCTCACAAAGGGAAATATTGAGCTACGATCCCTGATAAGTGTGATTACGACCCACTGTGTACAACCTATTTGGAAGTTGAGATCATTTGCATGCAGCCGTCCAGCCTTCGTTAATTCAATACCATTTCAGTCCTGTAGAGAAAGAAACATGTTAGATATGGTCTTTCTATTCATATTAAGGTAAAGGTATTTATGTACATTTAAATTATTAAGGATTACTGAAGAATGTTTCCTGTGACTTTTAAATGCAGTAGAAAATTTTAATATAAAGTGATAACTAAGGATCTCCTTAATATACTCGATGACAGTTAAGTCTAAGGTTGATTTTAACAACGTAAATTCATTTTTCTACAGATTACAGATAGAGTGTTTGAATATTAGCCGTCGATATATTTTATGCTTTGTTTGGTCTTGCAATTAAAACACATTAACATTAGTTAATGTTAATTACTTAAATCAAGAAATAGTCACTATCCAAACTCACCTTATTCACGGATGTATACAAAAAATGTATAACAGTTACTCAGCTACAATTTTACTTTATTTGTTACCCGCTTACCCTAACGCACGCTTTTATGTACGAGTACAACGCCCTAAGACTGACACAATGTTTTTGCACTCATTCACTTTTTCACCGTTAACCAACAGTGTTTCGCACGTTTTAATGAGAAAAGTTTAACAGAATTAAACTTTCATTTTAAAACAACACAAAAAAAATATAAGTTGATACAAAAAACCTTTACAGTAAACATAGAAAAACGCAACTAACGCAGTGCTGCGAAAAAAAAAAAATTAAATTAGCGCCGATTAGCAAAAAAAAAAACACAAGAGAAAAAAAAAATATCCACACAATTTACCTCGCTAAAGTAATGGATGGACATTACTGAAAGCAGAATGGCCTAAACCGCCGCCATGTAAAAATGGCGTATTGGTGTTTTAAACTTCGGTAATGAAGTTACGCTGATAATATCGCTCTCTGGTGGATGGCAAAGCCGTCGGCACTAAGCATTAGCAGTATTAGGCGGCATTGTTCTTACCGCACTAACTATTTCCACGCCCTGCGAAGTACTACGTATGTGTATGTATGCACATAGGTTCTACAATTTTTGCAATTTTCATTCATTTTCTAACTATGTCAGCGTCAGCATGGCGTTGAAGTAATCATACAGTGGAAGGATAGAAAATCTCTGGAAGTATTTTATTATTATTTGTTATGGAGATTTATTTTATATATGTGCCGTACTGATAGAAAAAATTGTATGTAATGGAAAGGAAGGGGAAGGGAGAGCCGGCTTCGGCCCTATAATCTAAAGCTCTCATGATGCATACAAATCTCTTGAGGCATTTAGCTACAGTACTGAGAAGTGGTATTTTATCAAGGCTAGGTTACTAAATTTGAGTTGAAAATATTAGAACCCGCCCTGGGCATCTCCCAGAAGGTTACACGTTCACACAGCGTATCCGAGGAACCATTTTAAGGTAAACTTAGAGGGATTGATATCTTTCGTATGCCTCATCGTGCAGACGAGATTTTATGATTTCATAGTTTTAAACGGCCTAAGTACCTCNTTTTTTTGTATTTGTATAAAAACTTGGGGGTGAAATCCGCGGGTATAAGCTAGTATGTACATATATCCAATTAGATGTTTACGAGTGGCTACATATTCACTCACACAAAGCCATACACATCAGCGCATTTGGGGTGTACGAAAGAGTTTGCTCAGCTAATATTGTAAATAAACAAAATTGGCTACTCTTTTTGGCCACTTTCTACCAACATAAATAAGTACGATATATGAGAAAAAAGGCAAATGTCCAAGTGTATTTTTGTTGTGTCATAAACACTGAAAACTCACAGTAAAAGTTTTGCCAATTATCGGAAACAGTAACAAACTCGACGAGTCGTCGAAGCGACAATTCGATTGTGACAAATTGCAAAATGGTGACATATGCCTTGTTTGTGTTAGTGTTGCAGACGTTTGATTGTTACATAAATACATACACACATATATACCGTTTGTTACTTTTATCGCGAGATTGACACCATTAACAATAAATAAAGGTGTTGGGCCCAGAGTGGTCGAATAGTCTACAATAAATGTAGAAAGGTGTTTCGAGGAGCCAAATGGTAAAAAACTAAATACAAAGTACTAGAAGAAGAATCGATCGAAATAAAATTTTATGTGTCAATGACATTTGTGTATCGTAAACAAATTAAATGCTTGTCAACAAAAATTTTCCTCAACTTTGCTTCGTAGGCAATACAGCAAACATAAAAACTTTTGCCTTCTGACTTGTTTGTTCGAGTGCCGGTGTCTTGTTGTTACTTGTGCATTGGAGTTGTCACTTTTGTAGTGCATACATATTTACAGCTATTCAATGATGTTCATGAGTTTTGCTCAGCACGTGTACTATCCCGGTGTGAAAATGTAATGTATAGTAATCGAAAAACTAATCAGTAAAACAGTCGTTTTCACATTCGAAAATGCATTTTTTCCCACGGCGATGTCCTACGACAAGTGGGCATTAAATTTTTCATTACCTAGTATCGAGGAATGAACGTGATTTAATATGATTTTTTGGAGACTTTTTGAATACATTAGAATATTAAACAGTAATGTAATCTAGAACACATAAGAAATCACGCATGTAATGCATTACTGCTTTTTCCACTGGGATGTGTTGCGGGTTTGTTGAAATTCGTGCGCTTGTGGGTGAAAATGTCTGTATAGTTTTTTCGACGACCATTGTTGGTCGAAGTTCGATATGCGCTGATATTTTGACAGCAACACTGCGATTTTTGCACCGCATGCCGCTTCAGACAGCTCTGCTTGTTGCGCACAATGTATGCAAGTATTTATGTATGCACTAAACACATAGTAGTGAAAGAACGTACAATTTATTGGAGAGCACTTGAATAAACCTCAATAAGCATTATTTTCTTTATTTTGTTTTTTTTTTCTTTTGCTTTGCCTGGAAAGTGTGGTATAAGAAAACCGCATTGAGGAATGTATTGTCAAAGTTGTCAAGTATTTCACACTTTGTTACAGTTTTGTTTATGTTATAGTAGTTATTGTATTTTGTTATTTGGCACCAACATAACCAGATTAAGATTAAATTACATGTCAATTAGTAAGACGCCTAATACACTGTCTTCAAAGTGCTAACGCAAATAGAGTTTCAACATTACGTTCGTTATAAGACGCTAACTGTGTCTTATATTCAACTTCTTAGAAGGTACATATCTACATATTTACACTCTTGAAAGTATCCAAACCCCAAAAGGCTTTAATTCCGCCTCATTACAATTTTCTTTTACAGTGAATTAAAGTTTACACATTTTGGTCACAAATTCAAATATTTCACATTTCATTATAAACATAACATTTTTGAAGTGAAATTTCTTTAGCAGCGTGTGGTTGGTTGAGAGATTGCGCACGAAAGTTGCAGACGGAAATGGTTGGGACGGAAACAAGTGCTAATAAAAGGTTAAAGAATAACAATTAGATAAAGACCAGCATAAAAATGAAAGTAAAGGTAAGTAAATACGTAGATAAAGAAAAGGATAAAGGCAAAGGTAAAAATAAAAATAAAAATAAAAATAAAAATAAAAACGAAAATGCGCAAAGATAAAGGCAAACATGAGGATCAAGGTTAATTAAAACACTTTACCTATACAAGGACAAAGGTGAAGAGGAATATATGGATGAAGAAAATATAGGTAAAAACAAAAATAAATATTAAGAAAAAAATTAGGAAGAGGATAACGATAACGATAAAAGTAAAGATTAAGATAGAGGAACAAATGTTAAAATAAACGTAATTATAAAGAAAAGGATATACGTAGATAGAGACCCAGAGACTCAATCTGGGAACTATTTCGGGATTTTAGAAATATTCGGTATTCTCGGGACTACTTCGTGATTTTCGAGAATATTCTGGAACTTTTGTTATATTTATCGATATACCCTGCAGGGAGCGACGTTAGCTTTTAACTAACTTTAGTCTGTTTACGCGGACACTACTGTGCTAACTATTAACTGTATATTTTGTTCGAAAAAAGAAAGTGGGACGATGGCAACAAAAAGGTCGGAGCTGGATACCACTGCATTGCATGTCAAATAACTTTTAACTAACTACTTTTGGACATAAAATATCAATAAACACCATTTTGTTATTTTTTACATTTTTATTTATTTAATTTTTTTTCAACATTGCATATTTGTTTATTTGTTTACATATTTCACAGTAGGTGGTTCTATATTCGAATTCCATCAGACATAACAACAAAATGATAACATACAATTTTGAGCTGCATTTTATTTGTCCTGAATAAGAAAAATTATTTGTGAAGTGCAGAAAAAAATTTATTAAAAACAGTTTTTGTATGAGAAATTTTAAAATTAATTGTAAAGAAAACAAACTCCAGATTGCGTCTGCATGACTCCCGCACGACTTTACAACTTACTTAAAGTTCGTTTTGTCGTTGCTAATTAAAAGTGAGGTTTTTATCGAAATCCCGCAAAGAAAGTTGGTTATTTTTAACAATTGATAATTTTTCATTGCAGGGTAGTTATCGATATTGCTTTCGATATTGTTATCGACATAATAATAGATTTTATTATCGATATATTTGTAAATATTTTCATCGATATGATAATCTATTTTGTTATCGATGTAGCAATCGATTTTGTTATCGATATTTTTATCGAATACTTTATCTATTTTGTTATCGATATGTTCATAGATTTTGTTATCTATGTTTTTATCGATTTTTGAAATGAAATATTTAAATACAGGTATCAAGCGAGAGAACTTCAAAAAAAGCTTTATTTTCAAAACAGTTTCAGTGAGGATTGCCAATTGTTTAGAAGTTTTTGTCAATTTAGCTAATAAATTAAATTCAATAGTTAATATGGGTATCAAACAAGAGAGGTTTAGAAAGCTTTATTTCCCAAATATTTTATAAAAAGGGGGCGGGCACATGTGTGTTAAATGAAATATTTTATTATGGAAGGGAAAGGTGTAAGTAAGCTTTATTTATCAAAATTTTTTTTTAAGAGGCTTACAACCATTCCAAAAACTGCAGTTCAGTTTAATGAGAGTTTAAATGCAACATTGCATTACGGGTGTCAAACGAATTAAATTAACGACAGCTAATTTTTGTCGGCCACTGAGGTGTAGTGGTAAGCAGTGCGCGCTTCCATNCTGGGTTCAAGCCCTGGTCAAAGCAACAGCGCAAAAAATATATAAAAAAGGTTTCTCATAAAAATACAATCGCCGTTCGGAGTCGGCGTAAAACTTTAGGTCCCTCCGCTTTGTGTAACAACATCAAGGCGCACGCCACAAATCGGAGGAGAAGCTCGGCCAAACACTAACATATGTGTAAGCGCCAGTCTATTATTATTATTATTATTATTATTATTAATTTTAAACAAATATTTTTGAAGAAGGCTGTAACCTATATGAAAGGCTCAATTTAATTTGATAGCTTAATTAATTGAAACATTTTATATAAGCATCTTATAAATTTACCCAAAATTCTTGTGAAGGTATTTTATAGAAGAGTTGCCCATTTCAAAAATATATGTATGTAAATTTTTTTTTTACTTTTTTGTTATGTCCTGAGATTTAATTTTTATCCCAAAATACCGGTTTCTATTGGAGCGCCATCATTTGTATAGTGTGATTCAATACCGGCGATGTTCACTATAAGGACATTGTTTAATGCGCTGTGTGGCAATTGGCACCTTATTTTTTGAAACCACATATTGCCAATCCCATGTCATCTAATTCAGGCCATAAAAGAACTCCGTTACCGGCACCATTTTCGAAGCAGTGCGGTCCGTTTATTTAGCCAGCCTAGAAACTAGATTAAACAATGGACTCGTTGTAGGTGCATAGTATTTTTCTTGCAGTGGGCTCAGTTTTTCTTGTTAGGGATCCGTTTAGGTGAAAATGTGCCTCATCGATCATGATGAGTTTTTTTTTTGATCGGCATCGACGTTTTCGTCACTTAAACGCTAAGTTTCCCAAAGCCTAGAGTACGAAGTGCCCGAAAACAAAAAACATGCAAGTTAATGTCAAAGTTAAGTTTATTCCATGTATGCAAAGTATGTAGGTATGTACCCGTGTACACAGCTCTCGTTGCAAAATACTTAAAACGTCCTACGCATTTCCTTACAGTTAACGGAAACGTAAACAAAACTAAGCTAAAGTATACCAGCCTTCACACTCAACTTCAGTCAGGGTAAACACCAGCAACAAGAAAATCGCAAAACGTCTCGGTTAGCACTTTTGCTAGCTCTAACTATTTAACCACCATTTAACCCAAAGCATTTTCCAATCAACATAGAAAACCCTATTAAACATAGTAACAAATACTGAGCGGTAAGCGGCCTCCGGTATGTTTTGCTTCATTAATCCTTTTCTGTATTTTTCATGTTTTCCCACCCTCCGCAGCACTTTAAACTTTTTTTCGTGTCTTGGCTGAAAATATTCTTCTGCCAATAGCATGATGGAGCGAAAATACGGAAATGCTACCCATGCATACTTTTACAAACATACTTATGTATGTATGTGTTTACACATTTTCAATTTCCCCCTTCAAAGTCAGCGTTAACTCACTCATCAGCTCCTATGCAGCAGCCATTTTGATGACGGTTAATTTAGTGACGGCAAAGGGGCAGGTGAGGAAGAAAGCTTGACCTAGCTGTTAGATATACTATGTACATACATACATACATATATACATTTTGTTTAAAACTTTTGGAATTTTTAATTAGTGCCAATAATAGCAGCAGCGTAGCAGGAAAGTGGGAAACGCAGCCGTAGGGTGTGAAATCGATATTTTATTGTTGGACGTTGCGTATGAGCAACATTTACCGGGCTGGCGTTGGAGAGTATCAATGGAAGCGGAGCTTTTTTTTTTTGTTCGGTTTCTCTAACTGCATTCGGTTTTGGATTTCTTGTGTTTTTTTGAGTTAGCTTTTGCTTATTTTGTTTGTTGTAAAGTCAAAGTTTGATTTAAATTGAATTTTTCAAAGTTTGTTGTTTGACACCTGTAAGTTGGTCTTCTACACTTAGCACTTCGCGTCACTTCAATAGCTTTAGGTATGTATGTTGCAGAGCTCTTGATCTTTCAAAATGCTTTTGGCAATACTGTTGTCTTCTCTTTGGTAATGCGGGAACCATTACGTTTGCGGGTATGTTTACTTTACAAATACGGCTACAGATACAGATACTGCTGCGAAATCAAATATTTTTAAGAATAGGAATACGGTAAATGTAACGGTTACGGTTCTAGATAAATAATGATGATATCGAAAAATATGAAAATGAGTGCTAATTAATAAAATAAATATTACAATAGGAGTGTCAACCGAAAGAGATTTAAGATCACTGTCTAAAATATTATAGAGAAGGCTGCCACTTGATAAAATAATTAAATTCGAATAATACTATATATGTATATTTTACTTAAATTCGCTTGAAATTTTAAATGGATAGACTCTATATTTTAGTAGTCCAATTATGAAAACGCGCATATCCTCGCGTTCGTTTAGAGACGAAAAAGTTTATATCTAGGAGTTGCCACCTGTAAATAAAATTAAATTCATTTAAGGGAAATTAATCACTTCAATACAAATATGAATCGAAAGCAATTTAATTTTAAAATGCTGCACTTTTGAACTACATGTAGGAGGGTTGCCACCTGTCTAATAAATTAAATCCAACTTGAATTAAGGGAATTAGGAGTTAAGGAATGAAGTAAATATGTATCACAAGATGGGGTCACACGGAATAAGTTAAAGAAAGTTGCGGATTGAAAACATATTAAAGTGGATTGCCAACTGTTTAAAAGTTTAGTTCAATTATTTTAATCAAATAAAGGAATTATTCTTTTGCCACTTGTTTAAAAAGTCAAATTCAAATTGAAATAGAAAAAGTAGGTAATTGAAATATTGGTGAGAAGGTTGTAGTTTGAAAATATTTTTAAAGGGGTTGCCATCTGTTAAAAAAGTCGAATTTAATTCAACACAAGTTAAATGAAATACCTATCAAAATATAGGTGTTTAGAGGTTTTAAAGGGTTGCCACCTAGTTAAAAATCAAACACAATGCAAATTATTTAATATGTTAAATGAATTATTACAATATGGATATCAATCAAAATGTTTTTGAAAAGTCTTTATTTTCCAAGCTATGTACGGGAACTCTTTTAAAAAGTAAAAATCTTCCATACGTTCGACTGAGTTTAAATATATTGCGTTTTATTGAAATAAATTACTTTTTATGTAGCACGCAGAAATTTCATACACTCAGCGAACGGGTGAGAGAAAGCTAATGTTTTTAATATAATTTCCTCAGCTCCGTTATAGGCATATATTTATGTGTCTTTTCGAAGTGGAAATGATTTTGTTTGCAGCACTTTTTCCACAAAACGCCTGAAGTATTTAGCCACGAATGAATTCTACACACATATGTATGTACACGAATACCAAAAGTTCGCTCAGCAATTATAGCAATAAATTACTATTTGTGTAATTTTACTATTTTGCCGCTTTCTTTGTTATATTTTAAAGAAAGAAAATATTTATTTTTATACTTTCACCATACCTGTTTTTTACTAGGTCTTCACTTTCTTGTTTTTTGTTACTTGGTCACCACCATTATTAGTTACTCTAACTTCTATTTACCACAAAACTTTTTATTATACACACATACAAGCGTATTTACCCAACTATTCTACAATTTACAATCTCCCGTCTTTTTTCTTTCACTCTCACTGCAGACCCGATGTCTATATTCTAACCATCACCCAAATGCTGCAATACATGACCGACCCAAAGGAGTTGCGTGACATCAACACCATCGAATCATGGAAGTGCGACAAAAGTGTTGCTGTTGCACCAAAGCCATGCAACATTTGGAATACCTGTGCGCTGCCCTTCAAGATACCCGAACAGAATGTAACGGACACACGCTACATGGAGACTTGCCGCGAATGTCCCAATGTCTATCCATGGTTGGGTGATGCCGGTGGTACTGGCATTTCAGGACGTGACAATTACATTTTCTCTGGGCCAGCGAGCGCTGGCGATGGCGAGGGTGATGATGCTGGCAGTGATGATGAGAATTAGAGCGCAATGGAGGATAGTAGCAGCAGTGCAGTACGTACGTATGTATGTATGTATTTAGGTGGTTGAAAAGGTGCGCTAAGCTAGTGTGTAAGCTGTAATCAACCTAAAAAGTTTTAAGGGTCAGGTGACAAGTGTCAACTGACAGCTGCTGTTAACTGTCAATTGCCAACTACATACATACATACACGAGTGTGAAGTGTTTTGTGTTTACCTTTGTAGTTTTGTGTTTGGTTTTGTTATCTTCTATAGGTATTTTTTAATTTGTTAAATTTTCCATCATTTATTAAATGTGCCAATTAGTGTTTACAAAACAATTTTACTGCTACCCCTGCTTTGATGTCTCAATGCGATAGCTCTTCTTAAACGTAATTTTTTTTTTCAAAATTGTTTTTAATTTAATTTTGTTTTTCAAAATACTCAGCCTTTTGGCTTGTTTTAGTTTATAAGCCATGAAATCGTGTCAATCGTAGACATTAAGCAAATATAAGCAAAATAAATTTCTGTTTTAAATAAGAAACTGACTATGAATGAAAACAGGTGATCTTTATTTACTAGAAAAGCTATGCTGTTTTTTTACTGTAAGTATGTTTTGTTGTTCCAAGTTTCCTGTTTGAATCGTATGGAAAATTTAGGGTCCGCAAAAAAATATAAAAAACCACACGATTTTTTTTTATTTTTTTATTTTAATTATTTGTCTATAAAAATGTAGTATATTCTTTGACAAAACCATATAAATCTTTGTGCAACATTTAAATAAAATCAAAAAAACTTTCGTAAAAATGTTGAGCTTTTTAATTCGATTTTTAAGAAATGTTGCTAGTATGCAGTTGGACGATCTATTTTACTGTTATAAAGTGAAAGTTTCAAGCATCTACAAAATATCGTTGATTTTTGAAAAATTTTTTTTGATGAAGGTGTTGCTCATTTTGTCCATATATCTACTTTTGTATGGACGCAAATGACTGCCATCCTCAACCAAATCAACGGTAGGTCCCAGCAACTTTAAACTTGCACTTTGGTGTACTAGAATCGAATGGGCTACAAAACTGCATACTGAGTTTTTTTATTTCATAAAAAATCTCCACCACCTCATCATAATTATTTTTTTTTTTAACTGTGGGTCAAAATCTTTACTTTTTGTTCAATAATCCATTTATAAAATATGCCATTTTAAGTTTAACACAAATTCGATCAAAAATATTACCTTAGCAGATCTAAAATGGAACATTCAAGCCATTACCTCCTACTAGAGAGCCGTTCTACCCAAGCTGGCCCAATTTTTACAATGGTTAATATTTTCCACAAAAATATATAAAGCTGCAAATTTTACAAGAAGCCACCAAAAACTAAAATATCATGTGTATTAAGGGAGTAGACGAAACACTGAATGTTTCATGAGATTTAATAGAACTTATTCCCAAACAAAGTAAAACTTTAAAAGAAAAAACCGATTTTTATGTTTAAAGGAATTTATGATAAAATAAGATGCCTCGAGATTTTTGGGTTTTCTTTTTAGACTTCAAGGTACTTAGGGATTGGTATGGGATACTTCAGAATTTTTTTTTAACTTTTCAGAATTCTTCGTATCTTGCTGTTCAAGACCTTTTAAAATTCTTCGTTTTTGGGGATTTCTTCTGGAATATTCGGGGTTTGCTTCGAGGTTTTTTCGAGACTTTCGCAATTTTTCGTAGCCATCTTCACATTCCTCATAGTTGTAGATGTCTCTCTTCGTTCGGCTTTATCGGGCTGTATCCAAGACCTTTTTCATTTGGGATTATCCTATTTGATGCATTTTTCATCTCCAGTGACCATCCCATGCAAAACAATTTTACCTGGTTCGTCTTTAAAACGAGGGGATTTTTCGAATCCCGCTGTTTGGTACCAAACCTTTCACTTTCTATCGGCTACAAAATAATACTTTAACCTAAATAATAAGAATTCAATGTTTTGGCCACCCTTTAATTCAGCGAGTGGTGGTGGGATTTTTCCAGCAATGCTACAAAGAACTTTTGCCATGAATACGTTCGGTCACTCTTGGAGAGGCAGTGCTTTAATACTCCAGTGAGGTCAAAAATGTAGGGACAATGCTATTTAGATATGATACTTAGTTGGAACCCCATCTTGAAAAACTGGCGTCTTGGAAGAGCGTGGGGATCGAACTCAGGGCTGATGGGGTCGCTGGAAACTAGAAAAAAACTGTCATACTACGTCTCAACGAGCTGAAAATATTGGCATGTCTATCTGAAACTGAATCAATGAGAACTGGCTCAACTGCAGCTCTAGACTCGCTTTGAGAATGGACTTCTCATCATATTTTTATTCTATCAACAGCAGCTATGAGAGAGCTGCGGTTTCGACTCTCTTACTATTGCTTCTGTACAAGGAAGCTTCATGCAAGCATTCTTTTGGAAGATATAAATAAGTGAGAATCCCACATCGCCAAGATTGGACAATTGGCATGATAAAAATCGTTAAGTGTATTTTCAGGGTCGCAGTTTCTCCTCTTCAAGAACTATAAGAACGCAGTAAGAACGGGGGTGTAGTGGACGGCCGTAAACATGCCAGGCTTTTCGGCTATCCTTTTAATGGAAAGAATAGTATTCTGTTTAATATAAATGGCATAAAGCCACTCTCTGGGTATCCAACTGGTCACAAAAGACTACGATTTCACATGCAACGAATAAATGTGCAAGCAGAGTTGGAATGCCGACTCTGGCTTGAGGATGAAGAGACTTTGGAACACATTTTTTGCGACTCTCTGATCTGATCTAACTCTTTGTCATAAATAATTTGCCTATATACTAATGTCATTTTACAATGCCTTGAGGAAGGCGCATGTATCTTGGGCATACTGGGTTAGGGACTCTCTTTCGATCTGTTTTCTGCTACACCCAAACACTTAACTTACCAGCAATACATGTTTTTGTCAACACTGCAATTAATTTTATATTTAAGCCAACTGTTACAAAACAATTTTTCATGCATTTTCATGCTAGGTATGTATTTATGTGTGTTTGTACGTATGCCGAGGTAGTTAAGTACTACTACAACAACAACATAAAAACAATGTCAAACCAGCGCGATGAAAATTGAAACACGTCGTCTCATTGCTTAAACAGCCGAGGATTTTGTTGTTTATTTTACTTTGTTTTATAAATTTATTTACAGAAAAAGTATGTAGCTTACTGCGGTGGA
>NW_016169644.1:0-252 GCF_001687245.7 Rhagoletis zephyria
AAGTGGAGCCCAATTTAAATATGGAACGTTTGAAACGGTCATATTATCACGATTCAGGGCGTTTTCTGCGCCCTTTACAATTTTATCCACACCCTTTATTGTCTCTAAGCCTACGTTAGCTGAGAAAACGGCTTTGAATTTTTCCAACACCAGTTTAGCAAGAGGTCTCTGCGCTTCTATAAGCCGCATGGGCATGTGTATATTTTTTAATCTTAAAAAAAAAATTGTAAATGCTATAATCACTTTTTTAAA
>NW_016169644.1:282-6384 GCF_001687245.7 Rhagoletis zephyria
CTTTTTTAAAGGTAGAAAAGGCAAAAAAGGCAAATATCTTAAAAAAGGCAAATATTTTAAAAAAGGCAAATATCTTAAAAAAGGCAAAAAAAGTCAATATCAAATATGTATATATGGAATCAGAGAAAGCTAAATCGTGGACATTCTTAATCGAATATACTCTATCTCTTTAGCAGAAAAAAAGGCAATTTCCATAAAATCCGTTCCCTGGTAATGTGTATGATTGGCTGTTATTTTGATGGAATTGGTGCAAAATTATTAGTCAACTGTGATGAGCTCGTGAAGGGTTGCGTTAATATAAATAAACAAAATTAGATATGTAAAGTGAAGGCCAATATATTTCTAATAAGAATTAGTTAATGTGCATATCGTGTGTGTGTTTGTTTGTTATTTAATGTGTTTGTAGTGCGTATTTAAATAAAAATACTAAACAATATTTTTGTGTTCCGTTGAGTAGAACTAGCAAGTTGACAAGTTATGACGCGAACTAATAATAAAAAAATGCTTAATAATAAATTGATTTCATTTGAGTAGGAACAGTTTTTGCTCATTTTTCCAAAATTTAACATTTTACGCGAAGTACACGTGGAAATCTATGTATCCTCCTTACATAGAATAAATCAAAATCGGGATTTTTTCACCACGTTAATATTGAGAAGTACTGAACTGATTTTAGAACCTTTTTTAATTGAGGTATTATCTTTAGGCCTGAGAATTTCGATAGGGTTGCCATCTGTTTAAAAAAATTATTAGATCCGCACCGTTCGCTGGATTACAGAAAATGAGGTGTCAAATGAAGGTGCTTGGCCTCTACATGTCCAGGGATTTGAACCCTGACCCTCTGAACATTAGCAAATTGTGACAAGAATCTTCGCGCACTCAGCTACAGCCAGGCATGTAAATGTGCATTCAAATGTATACTTTGAATCAACACCACGCGTGCGTTTTATGAAAGTATTATTTTTAAATACAAACATTTTTAAACGATAATAAAATAAAAACTATTCATATTTACTATGCGTTATTTCCCTCAGTGAATTCATAACATTTTTCTGAATATTACAACGCGTTTTTTCCCTTAGTGTAGTGATTTTTGAACCTTTATTGAAATTTGTGCAATCACAACGAAAACCGGGACACTTAAACGAAACCCGGGACATTTTAAGGTTGGACCGGGACACCGGGACACCAGAACAAATAGTCTAAAACCGGGACATGCCCGGGAAAACCGGGACGTCTGGCAGCCCTAGTATATATATCAGTCTTTCTTATGCTGGGTTTCCACTAGGCATTAAATGGCAAAAATGACAAATGACGAAGTCGCGCATTAAAAAATAATCGTGTCATTACATTAAAACAATAGTCATTAAGTTCATTTCCACATGGCATTATTTTAAATGGCATACATTTTTGGTCATTTCAATGCCGAGTAGAAATCTAGCATTACTTTAAAAATTCGGCTCTTACATGAATGAAAAAAATGAGATCAAATTAAGCATATACAACTTTTTCATGGCACGTATAAGTAAATTCTCCAAAGGGCTAAAAAAGGGCTAGGGGCGATTTTTAATTTATGTGGCCAAAAAAAGTATGCGGTAGCTAAATCTAGCCACCGAAGGGCTGAAATGGCAACACTGCCCGGGATTTAGATGTTCATTCCCATACAAAATAAATAATAAATAAATGGGTTTGAAACCAACTTTTTTATTTAGAGTGGCGATTTATTTTTTCTATCTGTCGTCAGGATTTATTTTAAAGAACTTTGTAATTTGAAAAATATGATTACTTTTAAAAATTATTTAAAAAATTCATTGCAATGTAGAATAAAACTATTTATTATATTTCTAAAGTATTTAAAAAATTTAAAATTTTTTGGATTCGCAAGGACGAATATGTATTTTTTTAAGTTTATAACATATCATTTTTTCAAAAACAAATATTACGAAATTTCAAGGATAAAAATTTAAAAGGATATTTTTAATACTTCTTAGCCCTTCTGCACCAAAATCTTTAATCTGTTTAAATTCTAGAGGATTTCCTCTTTAATTTGATACCCATAAATATTTAAATATTTTCTCTAAGCACATTTCTGTGAATGAAATCATTTTTGAATTACTGATGTCAAAGTGAAAAACTAAAAACGAAATTTTACTATATTTTGCCCGTGGTTTCGCGAATATATTGATATTTGTATTTAAAATTTATTGTCGCGCGGTGCTATATGTATAATGAGCTAGACATTTGTAAAAAATATTAATTATTAAATAGAAAAGAAATATAGCCAATACTGGCCAAGAAAAGGAGTTTCTATTATTCCCATCAGTGCAAATTACAAATCCCGAAAATCCTGGGATTATATAGCAAGTGTCATTAAAGCAAAAATGAACATCAACCTTGTTATAGCAGCACACTTTTGATACGCAGACTTTCTTGTAAAAAAGTTTTCCTGAATTTACAACTTTTCTAAATCATTCACAACTTCAGGAAAATTTTCTGATAGCCTTATATTTTTCTGACCATCTTGCTTCACACAAACGTGGTATATTAGGAGCATAAAAAAGGTTTATCACATCTTTTCGTTCATAACAGGAGAAAATCAAAGGGGCTTTTAATTCAATTCGATACCAATTCGCATTGAATTAATGCTGTGCTTACTTCATTGTATCAGCGATCAAAAACGCAGGCTTATGTGGAAAGTGAGAGCATAGATACAAATTCGATTACGCATACAAACTTGTATTTTCTATTTCTTAATTTTTGAAAATTTTCCTTCGTTATTTAGCTGTAGGGGGAGCCCGACATATTCGGTTTAAGCATATTGAGAGCATGCTGGATCTGTGAATCAAAAGTAAATAGAGTTATTCTAAAAAAAGTCGACGGGAGAGGGGAAACACGATTTCATTGTCTAAAATGTGAAAAAATGCTATCCTTCTATTTAAGAAATGCATTTTTTAGTGAATTGATTATGATTTTCATGCAGCTGTGCATAATAATAATAGATTGGCGCTGTCACATATGTTAGTGTTTGGCCGAGCTTCTCCTCCGACTTGTGGCGTGCGCCACGGTGTTGTGACACAAATCGGAGTGACCTACAGTTTTACGCCGACTCCGAACGCTGTTAAGAAAACACCGTTTTTCTATATTTTTTTTGCGATGTTGCTTTGACCAGGGCTTGAATCCAGGTGCTGTGGGGTGGAAGCGCGCACTGCTTACCACTACGCCACAGCGGCCGATACTAACGCGAATGCGAATGTTAAAAACAACATTAAAAAAAACTATAATCAACTTAAGTCATCATTTTTACTACTTACAAATTTTGTAAATTATTGGAACATTAAACGAGTACTTAACCTCTACAGTGACTTTGTAGTAGTCAAAGTTCAAAAGGGGCATATTATATTTCAAAAAATAATCCTTTTTAATGCCGGCTTGAGGTCAGGGTGTTAATGGAATTAAAACACATGCAAATACATTATTTCCCAATATATTTCAATCTCCTCCGGAGATCGTCTTCAGGGGCTACAACAATTACACAAGTTTTTTTTTTTTATTAACATACAAGAAAAAGCTAACACATCAAAAACATACATAAATACATACCCACATATACAGGCACCTGCTTGACACTTGTAACATTAGTTCTAAACTGCACGACAAAGGAGACGCAAGTCGTGGAGCTAAAATTTAATTAATGTATGTATGTATTTATGTATGTTTGTGATGTGTTAGCTTTTTCTTGTATGTTAGTAAAAAAACTTATGTAATTGTTGTAGCCCCTGAAGACGATCTCCGGAGGAGATTGAAATATATTGGGAAATAATGAATTTGCATGTGTTTTAATTCCATTAACACCCTGACCTCAAGCCGGCATTAAAAAGGATTATTTGATTAAAATCAAAAAGGTCGCAGTATAAACAGATACAGATTTGAGTAGTCCACTTGCAAACAGCGTTATGTGATTTTATAATAGTAAGCCATAAATTAAAAAAAACGTCTACAACAACAAGTAACATCCAAATTGTATATTTCTATTTATTATCTGAAAATTTGGATAAATAAGAGTCTAATAAAATTAAAAGTCAAAATCACAGTGTGGTAGTTTTTAAAAATTTTATAATATAGAAATTAAATATAGCGAGTTTCGAAACAGTAAGTTTTATATTGCCAGCCTTTTTAAGCTTTTCGCGTTCTCTATTCCATGGAGGTTGTTCTGTAAATATATATAAGTAAATATTATAGCGACTTTTGCTAGATTAGCTAACATTTGATGCTATTTTTTTCAGAATATATAAGGATTTTGCACCCTATTGTTAGTGGACATGAAACTACTTTAAATACTGGTACGTTAACCACCAAAAACTAAAAATCGAAAAAAATTTACATAGCGCACTTTGCAAGTGGACTACTAATTTATAATTTTGCTGCCTTTTCTCCCATGAGGCGATTTCTTAGAGGCTCGTATATAAGGCCAGCTGCACTGAACAATTGCTTACTTGGAACCACCAAGGAGAATTTTCAGCGAGATGTGCTCATTTTTCTTTAAGATAGGCCTTAAATTGAGCTTTAATTTCACTCGCTTCACGCTTTCGCTGGAGGAATTTAAAATTATTTCTAGGTTGCTTATAAGAATTTTAGCAGTACTTGTTGAAGGCCCATCAATGTTGCTTGATATACTACCTAATCGTTTAGCGCCTGAAGCTAAAAGCCGGTTATTGTCCGCACCCTGCTTAGACAAACTTAGAGCCATTTCAACAATATTAGAGTGGACTCTCTGTACATGCCCATGTACACGTTCGCATTCGCAAAACATTCGTATCATTTGATGCGAATGCGAATGTGTAAAATGATGCGAATCATTCGGATAACGTATGCGAATGCAAATATTCGCAACATACCTGCTATGGACTATGCACGGTGGTGTGCTTACATGCATATACCTACTAGGCGTTTGTAAATATAAATGACTTAAGGCACGAACTCGATTCAAAGGAAATAAACGTTTGGCACTTTAATAGCAGATCATCACAAATCACTTGTTCAATATTGGCTATCGACCAATTTTGTTGCGATGGCTCTATATGCAATATTGCAAATAATAATTTAATTGAACTGCTTTATTACAAACTGCAATTTTACAAAAGTTTATTTATTATCTTATCTCAAAATAATTTTTCCTCACACACCCAATAACCAATCCTCGTGGTTTATTAATTAAAATGTGCATAAATTTTCGAATAAAATTTTAACTAACATTTGAAAATCATTAGTTGCACACGCGTATGGCATAAATAAGTCAGCATATCAACTATCAAATTAGTGATACTATCGTAAATGCGATTTAACTTTTACTCAAAGCTTTTTATGGTCAATCAACGTGCGTCCAAACAAATAAATTCGCAAATAAATACGTATGCGTATGTGTATATGTAAATGTGAATGCATGTTAGTACGATTGCAACAAAAAAACAAACGATTTTTTGTACTGCAAAGTGCGCGCAGTGCGAATGTGATTGCAAGCGATTGTGAAAATTGGAGCAAGCGTTTATAGGCTGACTTGCCGGCCACAGGCGTAAAATGGTATTGCATTATTGACAACGTTCGAGTACTTTGACCAATAATAACTCAACAACGACAAGGCAATGCAGCAAAATGATGATTGCGGCAGAACAGGAGCAGCTAAAGCAGCAGCAGCTGAAGTAATGTTGGCTTTTTAGTCGCTGTAATAATGGTAAAACTATTATTGGTCGTTGTTGGGGCGGTGCGCCCACTTAAATTGCGTCCCCATTAACAATTATGTAAGGCAGTAGGTGGTAATCAGCAGTAGCCACAGTGAACGCACAGCAATCACACCAAATACAACGCCGAAGAGCGCTACCCAATTCGCAAAGTTAGCCACTCAAATTAAGCAGCAGCCTGCGCGCAATGCATTACAAGGCGTACTGTGCAACAAAAGTATCCGCAACATGTTGCTTGCTGATTGTATGTGCGGCTCAAGCCTCATATGGTTTGTGTGGGGAAAATATGATTACCCTAAAAGGTGGCAACACCATATACCCATAGTGTATGGTTTATGAAATATTTACGCGAATTTTTCACGAAATG
>NW_016169644.1:9140-17074 GCF_001687245.7 Rhagoletis zephyria
AAAAAAAAATTGCTTACACACAAATTTGCCGAGCAATCATTGTGGCAGCGCTTGCCTTGTTGTGTATCACATACAAATCGGGCATGAGCAACAAGTGTAACACATAACAAAAATAAACCTCAGCCTAACAATAAAGGTAATTGTATTTGCAAGGAGATCGATTGCCGCCACCACACCATAGCCATTTATGCACCGACGGCAACACCTCCGCCACCGAAACAATCAGCAATGAGGCGACTCGCCACCCAACTGCCAGCGGCTCATTGCACGCCTCGTAACAGTTGTTTTTAGTCAATGTGCAGGAGCTTGCCAAGCATGTCTTGGGAATATGTGTAAAAGTATATATGCTGTACTAAATAACTATACGTGTGCATAAGAACGTGTGCAGTGAAGGGGGCGTAGTTAAGCACACGTAATGCTACTTTCTAAAATATGCCGCCTTAAAATAGTGAAACTATTCGCCAATATATTTTTTCTTTCAGTTGTGGCGATTTTCTTTAGCTAAATATTGTTGGTACAGTATGCATGTACATTGGGGCCCAAATTGCAGAAAGAGTAGAGTCCGAATTTTAATGCTCTCATCCCCTAGGATTGTTCTCTATCGAAAAAATTTACCCTGTGTTTTTATTTCAAAATCAAAAAATATTTATGTAGTGGTCGCTCAAAGTTTTCATTCTATTTAAATGAGAGAAAAAACATTTTTCGGGGAAATGGTATAGAATTTTTGAAAATGAATATTTTTCGATCGGACCACTCTTTTTCTCCTCAGAAGACTTGCAGTAATAAGACCTTATTGCTTGTTTTACCATTTTTAATAATAGTGATTTTTTATGGGCCCCGATTGCATTTTTTTGGGGTTTTTAGGGGACCTATAAAGTATAGGTTATATTAAAAATGGTTTAAAAAAATTGGGTGTTATTACTGAATGTATTATGGAGAAAAAAATTGCTGATCAAAAAATATTGATATTCAAGAATTCTAAAAATTATTTATTTCACAAAATAAAATAAATGGAAAAATTTGAGCGGTTTGATCGACCTCAGGAGTAGAATTTTTGGTCGGTGAAGAAGAATGCTTGGGGGTGAGATCATTAAAATTTTCACATAATTTGTTTTTGACCACCCTTATGTCAACATATGCAAAAACGAACTTCGTTATTTTTTCTCTGCTTGTGGGTAACCGCGCTCTAACACTTATTATTTTTTTCCCGAGACCAACAGCAACGGAAATTATATGCAAATAACCCTTTCCCACTGAGCTAGAGAACACATCTACAAAAACTACCTTGCTACTTTAGTGAAAGTATTTAAGCATCTCTAAAGTACTTTGGACCAGAGTATTAAGCGCCTGCTAAATACATTAACTTTTTGTACTTTGATACCTAGCAGCTCCTAAATACCCAGGTTTTTTACTTTAACATCTAACAGCCCCTAAATACCTAAGTATCGTTTACTTCAGTATTTAGCGAACTCCTAAATACCTAAGTTTTTTTTTTAATTGGGTATTTAGTAACTCCTAAATACCTAAGTCCTTTTTTACTTGAGTATTTAGTAAACTCCTAAATAACTAAGTGCTTTGTTCTTGGGTATTTAGCAACGCCTAAATATCTAAATTTTATTTACTTGGATATTTAGACCTCTCCAAATACTATGTATTTGAGTATTTAGTACCCAAACTTTAAACACACAAGTATTTACGTGTGCCCATCACTAGAAGAGAGCAGCGCTTTGAGCGCTAAGGTTTTTTTTGCAACCGATCTAACCTTTTTGAAGACTATTTTCCGAGTATGACTAATAGAGAATGCAATCCCAATTACATTACTTTTATCACTTCATCAACGCCGACTCTTCCGTACATGGCCAATGTAACAAATATGTATCAACCGGCCTCACACCGCTCGCAAGCACCGATATTTATACTCGTTTCTGGCGAACTGCCCACTGCCCACCATCACGTACACGCTGGAGCGTAGGAGTGAATGATTTTGTTTAATTAAACTGGAAGTGCGCTACACAAATCTCAATGGACAACATTGCGATTACGTTATTTTTGTTTTGTATTAATTTGCCCCCGCCTATTCGTGTATTTTATCACCTTTCGTTAGTTGCATGCAATGCGAACAGTTTTTCTAAAAGTTTTTTTTTTGTTTTTTCTTTTTCATTTAAGGCACAACACAATGAATTTGCAATTTGTTCCTGTGACGTTGTGTTCCTTTTAATTGATTTACATACGCGTACATGAAATTTGTTCGCTTGTACACATATTCGTTTGCCCAGTCGTTAGTTTACTGCGTATGAACTGGACAGAGTTGAGCTGAGCTATTTGTTGGCCATGTTCACAAATTTGTTTTCCACATCGGTATGCTGTAAATTGAATAATGAAAGGCGTTCGCAGGCGGCAATGCGGATGTGTGTAGTTAAGTTCACATTCATGTATGCGCATTAGGGTGGTCAAAAAACAGTGCAGTCGGAATTGTAATGCTCTCACCCACTAGGATTGTTCTATATCGAAAAAAGTATACCCCTATTTTTAACCGACTTCCAAAAAAGGAGGAGGTTATCAGTTCGTCGGAATATTTTTTTTTTTTTTTTTTTTTTTNAACGATTTTTTATTGGTCACCCCATTGCATTTTTCGGGGTTTTGTGGGGTTTTGGCGGACCGAAAAAATATAATTGCAATGAAAAAATGGTTAAATAAAAAATTGGGTATTATTATTGGGAATCTCCTGCAGATAAGCAAAGTCTTCTGGTAGAAAAATATTGATTTTTATCTATTCTATACCATTTCTATGAAAGGTTGTTTTTTCCCCATATAAAATACAAAAAAAAAACATTGGGCGCTTTTAGCGACCTCCAAAAATTTTTTATTTCAAAATAAAAAAAATAAGAGTATATTTTTTCGGTATAGAATGATGACAAGCATTTTTGGACCACCCTAATGCGCATACNAAGTCTTCTGGTAGAAAAATATTGATTTTTATCTATTCTATACCATTTCTATGAAAGGTTGTTTTTTCCCCATATAAAATACAAAAAAAAAACATTGGGCGCTTTTAGCGACCTCCAAAAATTTTTTATTTCAAAATAAAAAAAATAAGAGTATATTTTTTCGGTATAGAATGATGACAAGCATTTTTGGACCACCCTAATGCGCATACATACACATACCTACAGGTACCTGAATATGTATGCATTCACGTGCGTGCTAGTTCACACAAAGTTGTACGGGCTTTGATTTTGATATAATTGATCGGCAAGAAAATGCGTCTGGATTTAAAATATGCAAATTTATGTATTTTTCGCAAAGGTTTTCCTTATGGTTTTTTTCCCCCAGATTCTCTACTGGCATCGCATTTTATTTACTAAGCGTCTTAATGAATTGTTAACATTCATGTAATTATTAAAAATTTTTTAGCGAACACTGATTGATGGCTTTAAGCGGTTTGGTTTCGGTTTGGGAGTTTGTAATTTTTAAACTGGGTGGTAAGAAAAAAAAAACGAAAAATGGGTACATAAATTACTTACTCGCTTAAATTTTACTTTAATCTGTGACTTGGTGTCTATTTACAAGCTTTTATTTAACTTACTCTGTATGTATGTATGTGAGTAAGTATGTTTGTTAGGGGCAAATCTTGCAATCAACTTTTGACCAACTTCCCGCTGGACTAGAGTTCTGAAACTTCACAGTTGGCTCAGAACCCGATGAAAATTCAATACGAAAGATGAGTAAATCCAATAGTCGAGATATTTGAAAAGTAGCAAAAAGCAATAATTATTATAATGATTATAACCAACACGTTGCTTTCTTGCAATAAAGTTACGAAAACAAAATTAAATTATGCTCATTATTTTATTTTTCGTTTACAGCATATTTAAACGTAAAGTACTTTTGGATATATTATGAATCTTACGATGCATAAAAGTAACTAAATTGTAGAACGGAACAAAAACGTTCAAAAAGCCAAATAAAAACGACGTATGAATTTCAATCAATGACCTGCACTGATTTTCAATTCGAAAGTGTTTCCTCCTTTTTAATAATTGCATAGGTCGCTTTAAGTTTAAAGTATGACATAACATTATAATTTAAGTAATATTCAAGTATTTCGTAAATGCAAAAAGACTCATAAAATTCAAAAACAATCCGTTTGATTGTTGGGACTCAAAAAAAAAAGATAAATTGCTACATTCATCTTTCTTTTTGTGTTTATTCACTTCACCATAAACCAACTAGACATAAAATCAACCCACTACTAACTTCCCAACTCTGCTCTGCACAATGGGGCAAAATACCCAAAAATGCCATTTTTTTGACAATTCAATCGTTCTTTTCTCATAAACTGGGCGTGCTAGAAAAATTTTCAAATCAACATTCAAAAAATCGATATGATGAGGTCGACCTCAGCCCATGTACGGCAACCAAACTGACAGAAATGGTCAAAGATTATCTATAACCAAATATATTTATAAACTTTTTCCTTTTACTTTGTTGAAATTTTCGCCAACT
Source organism: Rhagoletis zephyria (assembly GCF_001687245.7). NCBI lineage: Eukaryota > Metazoa > Arthropoda > Insecta > Diptera > Tephritidae > Rhagoletis > Rhagoletis zephyria. Next base: position 13,647 of record NW_016169644.1, read on the forward strand.
CAAGTTTGAACCCAAGTTTGAAATACATTTAAATTTGAATAGTGTTATATTTTTATTTCTCTGATTGCGAGGAGATTTTTAGAAACGTATTTTTATCGAAAAAAATATATATATTTGTAAAAAATGTTTGGGTAATTTCCATACCACAATCAAAGTTTTTGGACATTTTTGGATGATTTTTGTATGAAAGCTTTACTAAGTATTTGTCGGATCGTAAAAATAATGTCAAATTCGGATTCCTCGTGTCAAAAAAACCCTCCAATACGAATTCTCAGTGCAATCGAAAATCGTAAAATTTCGCCCAAAAACAGGTCCCGCCTAAAAACTTAGAATTTTGATATTACTCGATTAAAAGACACTAACCTAGAAAAAAACGACTATACCGACTAAATTCAGCGGATCCGAACTGGCTTTATTGGGTAGCTCTGCTTTAAAAAAGTTTAATTTTCGTGCACAGCCATCGAAACGCGGTTCGCCCGAAAACAAATTCACCCGACATTTTCTCAGGCGCCCGTAGTGAATACTCATAAACGAAAAAGAAGAGTTAACTGATTTCAGGGGCGAAAATAAAATTCGTGATAAGGCTAAATGTGTTTTAAATTCTTTCAACATAATAAATTTTTAATGTTCAACTTTTGGGTAGGTGGTAACTTTTCAAAAAGATTGTCTAGTAAAGCCTTCTCTAACATTCTTCGTTTGGCACCAATCTTGAAAAAATAAACTTAATTTCAACTATTTTTAAATTTTACTATTTAGGTGAATACTCTATTGCAAAAATTCGAATAACAAAATTGCATCGTTGTCAAACTGCCGGAGTCTCAATGCAGGCTATTAAAGAATTTCTTAGCAATAAATTGGAGATGAAAGTTTATGCTTATGCCTAAGTGAAATGAAAATAAAATGGCATGAATAACAACATTTTGTGAAATGTGCAAAGAAAATGTATCTCTCCGTTTAAAGCAACAGATAAGAGATTCCTGCAGTCAAAGCAAAAGTAGTGATTCTGACGCCTCAAATGATAACTTTTAGGTTACTATTACAAAATTGACATTATTATATCTATTCGACTCAGCAGCTCAAAAACTTCCCAAATATCATATTTCAAGGGAATCGGATAATTTGTATCATCCTTTTGGGATTTGGCCCCATTGTGCGCCGCCCGAATGCTTGCCTCAAAACTCGCCTAAATACGAAGACAAGTGGGGGCGAAAGCATTTACATCAGAGTGATGAGGAATTAAATTAGCAATGATTGGTTGTTTTTTCCGTAGTATAATTACGTGATATTTCTTCCCTACATTTCTTTGTCTATTTACGGTTTTTTTTCTTCTTCAAGGTAGCTAATTGCCGTGCGTGAAGTGCGAATCATGAAAAAATAAATGATGTCCAGCAATTTGACGAACATAATTTTGAATTGCGCTAAAAACGTAGCCAGCCAGATGCAGTTGTATGAATGTGAATAAGTGTGTATGTGAGTGGGGGTTGATAATTGCGATACAAAAGCGTTTTACTGATTTGGGTCAAAACGCTCGGTCGCCAATGAGTGTGTCATGGTGAAGGAAATTGCAGAAGATGAATGCAAAGAGATAAATGAATGAGTAGTTGATTGTATTAGGTTTTAAAGGCTTATCACTGGTGAACGAAATGGAAATTTATGAAATGAAATTTTACAAATTTGCATATAAATGAAATGAGTATCATTGAACGTTGAAATGTATGCATGCATATGCATATGAACGGTTATGGAGTTTTGCTTTGTAGTCTTAAAAATATTTAGGGGATTCCCTTAAACGCGTAAAGTCTTAAAACTATGTAAAACTCTGTAAGTTTACGAGGCTTTTATAGTGAACGCCCCCTTTGTGAACCAACCAGGATTTTGTGAAGCAATTTTTGTTCGTCAGTATTTTCCATAACATCCCGCCATCTTTCTCTATCACTCTTGCTAAAATACAATTAAAAATGCAGAGAATTAGCAGAAAACCTAAGTCAATATGGTTAGTCGATGAAATTCATTCATTTTATCCGCGTATTTTTTTTTTTTTAAATTTATTTTCATTATTTTACATACAAATTCGGCCCCTCAACAACACTGAAGTTTGCGAGGTCGTTTGCGCATCAAATTTGCCTCGTAATTTTACCAGGGGCTTGTAAATAGAGCTCCATACAAATTTTGACAGTTATTTTACGAGGTTCGTAAATTTACAAGCTTTACGAGGTTTACGAGGCTTTTACGAGTTTAAGGGAAGACCCCTATTGTCTCCATAAAAGTAAGACACACACAATGTATCGTGGTTCGGCAATACCTCTTAACTGACATTTGTGCCAAAAAAGATATTATTCGCTCACCGGAAGCTCCTGGCATCAAGACCTTATCCATTCATAGTAAAATCTCGATACTTAGATATAAGAAGAAGAGATAATTAGGGGTAAAAGAGAGAAATAGGACAAGTTTTACTGTATCCAGTAAAATTTGGTCAGCCTCACATACGAGGTTTTGCCTTTTCTTTATACGCGGTTTTGTACTTTAAACGACGATATACTTATGAACATACTTAGAAGAGACTTCATTGATTTGGATTTTATTTTAAAGCACTTATCATAAAAAAATCCCGGGGAAGATTTTTTTAAATCGGACGCACAAAAGATGGAAAAGTCATGTAATTTTACTTAGAATTGAAAATAAATATATCATACAAGTCAGTAAAATACCTTTTTCCCTAAGGCGTCTGTCTACCTTTCTGCTAAAAATTTCAGACGCTCTTCTTTTTCGAACTCACGCATTTCTTCTTCTCTCCTTTCATTAACTCAAATCACTTTATTGACCCGACATATATATGTAGATCGCGTTCTTCTCAATAAAAACGTAGCCTATAGGCTGCATCTTTTTTCTTTGCACCAGCGTCCATTATTCTTTGTATTCGTTGTTCTTTTGGGCTCGCTGATATCCAACTCCCTTTTTGGCAGCGGTGCTTAGTGAAAGGGAAATAATCCACTCTCGAGTAGCAAATATGTTGACTGTCTGCTGCGATTTGAGTTAATGCTTTGTCCTAGTTCTAGAAAGCGGAGCCCTCGTCTATCAAAATTAGAGATGGGTAAAATATGTGATTTGTTGTGTCTCTCGTGATCGTGCGTGACTGAAATTCTTGTTGGCGTGAGAGAGCGTGAGTTAGTTTTCCGTCAATCAAGTAATTTTCACATATCGAGCCTTTACCAGTGATCGGACTTCTACCACATTGTGGTAGATCTGCCACTTTTTTGAGCNTGAAATCTACCACATATTCGCGTTTTTGAGTAGTTTTAGTTAATTTTAAGAGCAAAAATTGTCCAACACTAAACACTAACAACAGGCAAAATGTGAAGATAAAATAAAGTGTAAAATCGTAAATTTCCTCAATATTCAATTGATCGACAGGAAACGTGGTTTTATTG
>NW_016169645.1:0-1969 GCF_001687245.7 Rhagoletis zephyria
ATTTTGTATAGCACATTGACAGGCAGGTATGCACATCCGTACATACATACATAAGTATTTAGCAATATAGCAGACAGCACACAGCTATGTAAATGGCAACTACAAAAACAATTTTATGTTTGAAACTTTGTGCGGCAGGCCATGATGTGTACAAAAGCGACCACTGTGCCACCTTTCACAGGCGAAAGTTGTTGAAAATTTATTTATTTACATAAATATTTGCATACTTATAATGTTTGTATACGAGTATTATCAGCTTTTAAGAGTGTAGGCTCTTTTTTAATCTTAGCTAAATAAAATTGATTCTAAAGAAATGGGTTAAATGCAACTTGCATTGAGGCTGCAACGATGATCCAAAAGAAAATTAAAACTGTTTGTTTATGTTTCGAGAACATATTTTTAAACTAAAAGTTTGTTCTATTTTATTTCATTGATTAATTTATTAATGTATTCCGAACATATTTTTGATGAGGGTTGCCACCTTTTCTGAAATTAAAAATCAATTTAAATAACAAGTTAAATGAAATATTTGAAATATGGGTGTCAAACGAGAGAGATATAAGTGAGCTTTATTTGTAAAATATTATTGAATAGGGTTGACAGCTGCTCAAAAAGGTAAAACAAAATTTTAAATTAAATTAAAATCAATTACATTTTTAAGTTATTAGAAACCGTTTAATATACATAGGGGTCAATGGAAAATGATTTAAGAAGACTTTAGTTTGGTTTAGTTATTTCTGAAAAGGGTTGCCATTTAGAAGTTAAGAATCAATTTAATTAACAAGCTAAAGTAAACATTTTAGTATGGGTAACAAAGGATAGAGGTTAAAAGTCTTTATTGTGAGAGAACTTTTGGAGAGGGTGGCCACTTTGGTAATTCAAAATCTATTTAAACGACACAAGTTAAATGAAATGTTTGAATATGGATACCAAACGAGAGAAAGTTAAGTAAGTTGTATTAATAAAAAAGTATAAAAGAGTTATTGCCACTTTAAAAGTTCCAGTTTAAATTAATTAGAGGTTAAATGAAACTTCACAATACCGGTGTTAAACGAAAGAAGATAAAAAGTTTTTTCCTCAAAATACTTTTGAAGAGATTTGCTTATTGTTTTAAATGTAAAATTTAGCTCAGTTAGTTGAAATATTACATCGTAGTAGTTCCTATAAAGGAAATAGTCATATTGTTGCATTGTACGCATCTCTTTAACATCACATCTATTCAAAAGAATGCTGCACTTAACTATATTCGACTTTGTTGACTGCCTTTGAAGCTTCTTACACTCTGAAACATTTGTTAACAGTTTAGGTTATTTAATGAAAATTGATAGTTTAAGGCCCAAATTTAAGCTGCGGCCCAACTAACATACATATTCAGCCATATTTTATAGCCATAGCATAAGCTCCTGCACTGAGTTGCATGCCACACATAGTTTATTGTAATTCCAGTCGCTTGTTTTCTGCTTCTTCACTGCAGCATTTTTTATTAGCGCATTATTGTCATTTGCCGCCAATGAAGCTGCAACAATGGGCGCCCAATTTATATGCATTGCAACTGCAACAGCACTTTTTTTTTTGTTTATGTGTTATTAAAGTACTCTCTATGCACTTTGTTGTTTGTTTGTTGTCTTAAATATAGCGGTTATTGTTGTTCAGTTAGTAGCATGCTGCTCTCCATTGCCTAAAAGTTGCTGACATGTGACCGCAGCGTATTGTTGTTTCTACGCCTTTTTGGGCTGATGCAGTTGGCTGGTCATTCACTTGTAGCACACGCGACCGTACGTGTATACCTACCGTGACTCAAACAAATAATGACGTGCTAATTTTTTTTTTTTTTAATATTCGTAATGTTTTTCGGGTAAATTTTTTTTGGTCTTTTCCTATAAAAATATTAGCCAAGCCTTAAGCAAAACCATATTAATCACAGTTTCAAACTTTATAAAAAGTTTAAGAAAACTCAACAAATTTTCAT
>NW_016169645.1:13888-17072 GCF_001687245.7 Rhagoletis zephyria
GCAGTCTAATGTACATACATATATAAGTAATATTCCATACCTGATGCCTTCTTGGTGTAATTTCAAAGTGGAAATAAGCATATCTAACTATTGCTGTTCGAATATTTAATTTAATGTTTACATAGGAGTACCTATGCGTACTTGATGTATAAGTAACACATTCTACTCATGAATCATTTCAACACTGCTTGAATAAATCACGCTCATTTTAAGCAAGCATGTCATAGAGTAAATATGATTGGAAACGTAGATCGACAAGTTTGCCATTCGACCTGCATACCTTCAATTCTATAGACTCCACCACTTATGAATACGAGTCCATACAAACTTCAGTCACATGCCTATGTATGTACATTAGGGTGGTCCAAAATAAGTAAAGTCGGAAATTTAATGCTCTCAACCCCTAGGATTGTTCTATATTGAAAAATGATATCCTTATTTTTTTTTTATTTTATATTTAGAGGTCGCTCAAAGCGCTCAAAGTTTTGCATGTAAAAACCCACTTTTCGTAGAAATGGTATGGAATTCTTAAAAATCAATATTTTTCAATCGAAAAAAACTCTGGTTCACTTCAGGGGGCTTTCAATAACAATACGCAATTGTTTATTTAACCATTTTTTAATTCCAAAGATTTTTCATTGATTTTCATTTGTGCGCTTTGAGCGACCTCTTACGTATTTTTTGATTTCAAAATAATAAATATAGTGGTAAATTTTTTCGGTATAGAACAATCCTAGGGGGTGAGAGCATACAAATTCCGACTTTACTTTTTCATATGAATTTTTGGACCACCTTAATGTACATACATGTGTGCAAATTCCCATATGCTCTTTGTTTCACTTGCGCTCAATTAATGATGAGTTGGCAATTTCTGCCAATTTTCAACTAAATTTCACATAATGAAAAGAAAACCCAACTTCAAGCAGAGAAACTAGTTACATAATAGGCCCTACACACGCATTGATTTATCGGCCAACCAGTTGACCAACCTACTTAACGAAATTCCCTACAAACTTGGTGCGGACCAGTTGGCCGATTTCATTTGAGTGATAGTTTTTGAACTGTGAACAACACAACAGCCCTGGTAAACTTTTAGGCTATGCTAGGAATGCTTCTCATTTTTATGTATTTGTTATTGCTACCGCCCCCGTTTTCATAAATTATACGCATTATCACTAGAGAAACGAACTGAGAAACACATGTTAACGTTAATGCGCCTTTAAAAAAATTACATCGCATTTTAGGTTGCCAACTTGTCTACAAACGGCTTATTTACCACCAACTGATTGGCCGATAAATCAATGCGTGTGTAAGGCCTTTAACGTTCAGGGTGATTACGTAATATGTATACCACTTGCAAGCAATGCGGTAAAACGGCGGGCAGCAAGGTAGAGCAGATGAATTAAATGGTAGCAGACTGGCCTGGACCACCACATAAAAGCTTTGGTTCAAGCCGGCGCGTTTTTGTGAATACGTCTATATATGAGTGTGTATGTATGTACATATGTATGCATGAATGTGCACTACTATGCATACTTACGCTCTAACCACTCAATAAAATACTACATGTGCGCTGAAATAACCTTGAAACAACGAGAAAACTTAATTCATTTTCGCCAAATGAACACTATTCAGACTTAGAATTATGCAAAATCGACAGTTTTACTCAAATTATGACATATTCCTACACACTCACATTTTCATACAAATGTATGTACATTAAGGCGGGGCAATTTGTATGGCACATTTTTTTCGACTATGCGCGTATACCACATAATGATTCTGCGTGTAATTCTAAGTTTTTCGAAGAAACCGTGGTTCTGAAATCAATTTGGAGTTTGCCAAATTGCGAAAATAGGTTTCTTAGAAATTTGCTGTAGTGTCGTAAAGAAGTGCTTAAATTGTATATAAAAACTTACTATAAGGAGCTTTTTGGTATGAGACATCAATTTCTGAGATTATCTGTTTCTTAAAATCCCAGCAAATGACGAAACAGTGAACATATTAATATTTTCTTAGAAAGCCTATTTTCGCAATTTGGCAAACTCCAAATTCCTTTTAGACTTATGGTTTCTTAGACAAATTTGCTTAGAATTACACGTAGAGTCCTCATACGCAAAACGCGCATGACAAAAAAAAAAAAAATTACCCTCCCTAATGTACATACATTGTGTCTCATATCATCTAGTATTTTTCTGCTCATACATTCCATGGCATGTATGCCACACACTTTTTCATTATTTAACTATATGTATTCACATAGTTTAAGATACTTTCACACACACACCACTCACACTCTCTGACTCAACTATTTACATTAGAGTGGTCCAAAATTGCATGCGAAAAAGTAAGGTTGTAAGGTAAGTAGCATTGTTCTATACCGAAAAAATAAACCCCTATTTTGTTATTTTGAAATTAAAAAAATTAGGGAGTGCGCTCAAAGTTTTTCATGTATTTTATGTGGAGAAAAAACCACTTTTCGTAGAAATGGTGTAGAATTCTTAGAAATCAATATTTTTAGATTGGAAAACTCGGTTCCTATTCAGGAGATTCCCAATAATAATACCCAATTGTTTCTTTAACCATTTTTTTGCGGCAACTATATTTTATAGGTCAGCCAAAACCGCCAGAAAATGCAATGGGTGACCAATAAAAAATTTTTTATATTAAAAAATGGTTAAATAAAAAACTGGGCATTAATACTGGAAGTCTCGTGAAGAGAACCAGAGTTTTCCGATCCAAAAATATATTGATTTTCAAGAATTTTATACCATTTCTACGAAAAATAGTTTTTTCTCCATATAAAATACATGTAACACGTTGAGCGCTTTGAGCACTTCCTAAATATTTTTTGATTTCAAAATAAAAAATAGGGTATAATTTTTTCGGTATAGAACAATGCTAGGGGGTGCCGGCATTACGATTGTATTTTTTTGGACCACTCTAATGTACATACATATGTATGTATGCATGTACATATGAACATATTTGCACTTGATGTTGATGTTGCTGCTGCTGCTGCTGCTCCCTGTGCCAAATGTGTTCACTCGCTCTATGCCAATTCAATTAGCTGACATCAGTGTCATTTTTGTCATTTTTGCCAATGCATACAAAATTCTTCTGCAGCCATGTACTCTCTCTCTCACATATGACCCTTTTTCTTTGCGAGTGTCCCCTCTTTCTG